>NW_027592067.1:0-64125 GCF_964213995.1 Mustelus asterias
TGCATTACAGGGTGGGTGGGGTTCCTGCATTACAGGGTGGATGGGGTTCCTGCATTACATGGTGGATGGAGTTCCTGCATTACAGGGTGGATGGGGTTCCTGCACCCCACCACACGCACTCCCTCCGACTCCGCACCCGCACACCACCCCCCGACCCCGCACCCGCACACCACCCCCCAACATCGCACCCGCACTCCCGCTCCCGCTCCCGCACTCCACCCCCCCCCCCTCACCCCCCCCCCCCCCCGGCCCCCGCACCCGCAGTCCCCACTACCGCAGTGACATATTGCAGGGCAGTAATCCAGGAAAACTGGATTAATTGTTGGATAACACTGTGATATGTTACAGACCAGTTATCCAGGAGGACTGGATTAATTGTTGGATTAACAGTGACATGTTACAGAGCAGAAATCCAGGAGAACTGGATTAATTGTTGGGTTACACAGTGATATGTTACAGGGCAGTAATCCAGGAGAACTGGATTAATTGTTGGATTACACAGTGATATGTTACAGAGCAGTAATCCAGGAGAACTGGATTAATTGTTGGATAATACAGTGATATGTTACAGAGCAGTAATCCAGGAGAACTGGATTAATTGTTGGATTATACAGTGATATGTTACAGGGCCGAAATCCAGGAGAACTGGATTAATTGTTGGATTATACAGTGATATGTTACAGGGCCGAAATCCAGGAGAAATGGATTAATTGTTGGATTACACAGTGATATGTTACAGAGCAGTAATCCAGGAGAACTGGATTAATTGTTGGATAATACAGTGATATGTTACAGAGCAGTAATCCAGGAGAACTGGATTAATTGTTGGATTACACAGTGATATGTTACAGAGCAGTAATCCAGGAGAAGTGGATTAATTGTTGGATTACACAGTGATATGTTACAGAGCAGTAATCCAGGAGAAGTGGATTAATTGTTGGATTGCACAGTGATATTTTACAGGGCAATAATCCATGAGAACTGGATTAATTGTTGGATTACACAGTGATATGTTACAGAGCAGGAATCCAGGAGAACTGGATTAATTGTTGGATAACACAGTGACATGTTACAGAGCAGAAAAACAGGAGAACAGGATTAATTGTTGGAATACACAGTGATATGTTACAGAGCAGAATAACAGGAGAACTGGATTAATTGTTGGATTATACAGTGATATGTTACAGGGCCGAAATCCAGGAGAAATGGATTAATTGTTGGATTACACAGTGATATGTTACAGAGCAGTAATCCAGGAGAACTGGATTAATTGTTGGATTATACAGTGATATGTTACAGGGCCGAAATCCAGGAGAAGTGGATTAATTGTTGGATTACACAGTGATATGTTACAGAGCAGTAATCCAGGAGAACTGGATTAATTGTTGGATTATACAGTGATATGTTACAGAGCAGTAATCCAGGAGAACTGGATTAACTGTTGGATTACACAGTGATATGTTACAGAGCAGTAATCCAGGAGAAGTGGATTAATTGTTGGATTATACAGTGATATGTTACAGAGCAGTAATCCAGGAGAAGTGGATTAATTGTTGGATTATACAGTGATATGTTACAGAGCAGGAATCCAGGAGAACTGGATTAATGGTTGGATTGCACAGTGACATGTTACAGAGCAGGAATCCAGGAGAACTGGATTAATTTTTGGATTGCACCGTGACATGTTACAGAGCAGGAATCCAGGAGAACTGGATTAATGGTTGGATTGCACAGTGACATGTTACAGAGCAGGAATCCAGGAGAACTGGATTAATTGTTGGATAACACAGTGACATGTTACAGAGCAGAAAAACAGGAGAACAGGATTAATTGTTGGAATACACAGTGATATGTTACAGGGCACAAAAACAGGAGAACTCGATTAATTGTTGGATTACACAGTGGTATGTTACAGCGCAGTAATCCAGGAGTACAGGAATAATTGTTGGATTACACAGTGATATGTTACAGGGCCGAAATCCAGGAGAAATGGATTAATTGTTGGATTACACAGTGATATGTTACAGAGCAGTAATCCAGGAGAACTGGATTAATTGTTGGATAATACAGTGATATGTTACAGAGCAGTAATCCAGGAGAACTGGATTAATTGTTGGATTACACAGTGATATGTTACAGAGCAGTAATCCAGGAGAAGTGGATTAATTGTTGGATTACACAGTGATATGTTACAGAGCAGTAATCCAGGAGAAGTGGATTAATTGTTGGATTGCACAGTGATATTTTACAGGGCAATAATCCATGAGAACTGGATTAATTGTTGGATTACACAGTGATATGTTACAGAGCAGGAATCCAGGAGAACTGGATTAATTGTTGGATAACACAGTGACATGTTACAGAGCAGAAAAACAGGAGAACAGGATTAATTGTTGGAATACACAGTGATATGTTACAGAGCAGAATAACAGGAGAACTGGATTAATTGTTGGATTATACAGTGATATGTTACAGGGCCGAAATCCAGGAGAAATGGATTAATTGTTGGATTACACAGTGATATGTTACAGAGCAGTAATCCAGGAGAACTGGATTAATTGTTGGATTATACAGTGATATGTTACAGGGCCGAAATCCAGGAGAAGTGGATTAATTGTTGGATTACACAGTGATATGTTACAGAGCAGTAATCCAGGAGAACTGGATTAATTGTTGGATTATACAGTGATATGTTACAGAGCAGTAATCCAGGAGAACTGGATTAACTGTTGGATTACACAGTGATATGTTACAGAGCAGTAATCCAGGAGAAGTGGATTAATTGTTGGATTATACAGTGATATGTTACAGAGCAGTAATCCAGGAGAAGTGGATTAATTGTTGGATTATACAGTGATATGTTACAGAGCAGGAATCCAGGAGAACTGGATTAATGGTTGGATTGCACAGTGACATGTTACAGAGCAGGAATCCAGGAGAACTGGATTAATTTTTGGATTGCACCGTGACATGTTACAGAGCAGGAATCCAGGAGAACTGGATTAATGGTTGGATTGCACAGTGACATGTTACAGAGCAGGAATCCAGGAGAACTGGATTAATTGTTGGATAACACAGTGACATGTTACAGAGCAGAAAAACAGGAGAACAGGATTAATTGTTGGAATACACAGTGATATGTTACAGGGCACAAAAACAGGAGAACTCGATTAATTGTTGGATTACACAGTGGTATGTTACAGCGCAGTAATCCAGGAGTACAGGAATAATTGTTGGATTACACAGTGATATGTTACAGAGCAGTAATCCAGGGGAACTGGATTAATTGTTGGATTACACAGTGATATGTTACAGAGCAGGAATCCAGGAGAACTGGATTAATTGTTGGATAACACAGTGACATGTTACAGAGCAGGAATCCAGGAGAACTGGATTAATTGTTGGATTGCACCGTGACATGTTACAGAGCAGGAATCCAGGAGAACTGGATTAATGGTTGGATTGCACAGTGACATGTTACAGAGCAGGAATCCAGGAGAACTGGATTAATTGTTGGATAACACAGTGACATGTTACAGAGCAGAAAAACAGGAGAACAGGATTAATTGTTGGAATACACAGTGATATGTTACAGGGCACAAAAACAGGAGAACTCGATTAATTGTTGGATTACACAGTGGTATGTTACAGCGCAGTAATCCAGGAGTACAGGATTAATTGTTGGATTACACAGTGATATGTTACAGAGCAGTAATCCAGGGGAACTGGATTAATTGTTGGATTACACAGTGATATGTTACAGAGCAGGAATCCAGGAGAACTGGATTAATTGTTGGATAACACAGTGACATGTTACAGAGCAGAAATCCAGGAGAACTGGATTAATTGTTGGATTTCACAGTGATATGTTACAGAGCAGAAAAACAGGAGAACGCGATTAATTGTTGGATTTCACAGTGGTATGTTGCAGAGCAGATTTGGATGCTAAGTTTGCTGACAACACAAAGACAGATCAGAAAGTAAGCGGTGAAGAGGCTGTAAGGAGACGTGAAAGAGGCATCAATCGGTTTAGTGACTGGGGAAAGCCCTGCCAAATTTAGTATAATGTGGGGAAATGTGAAACTGTCCATTTTGGCATGATGCATATAAAATACACTTAATATCTGAATGGTGAGAGATCACAAAATTCTGAGGTGCAGAGAGTTTGGGCTCAGTAGAAATGTCATAAAATGCAACCATTTTGAACGAGGGAATGTATTATTAAATAGAAAGGGCCATGAGTTCATAAGATATAGGAGCAGATTCAGGCCATTCAGCCCATCGTGTTCACTCTGCCATTCGATCATGGATGATATGCTCCTCATCCCCATGTTCCTGACTTCTCCCCATAACCCTTCAACCATTCCCATTTAAAAATCTCTCCAACTCCTCCTTAAATCTACTCACTGTCCCGGCATCCACCACACTTTGGGGCAGCGAATTCCACAGATTCACAACCCTTTGGGAGAAGTAGTTTCTCCTGAACTCTGTTTTAAATTTGCTCCCCCTTATCCTTAGACTACGACCTCTCGTCCTAGAATGTCCCACAAGAGGAAGCATCCGCACCACATCTTGTCAATGTGATCTCTCATTCTTCTATATTCCAGTATGTTTCCATTTTGCAAGGCATTGGAGACACCACATCTGGTGTAATGTGTCCAATACTTGATTCCTTATCTACAGAAGGATGGTAATGTGTTAGAAACCTGCTCCAGGCTCCAGTGAATTCATCCAGCTAGGATTTAATGTAGACTTGAATTGATTTATTTTAAACATATTAACAACGGCCTGAAAGTTGTAGACTCGGGACTATCACACAAATGCTCTCAGTCTGATGGTGTGGTGGTATTGTCACTGGACTAGAAACCCAGAGTCTGAGGATAATGCTCGGTGGAGCCAGCTTCCAATCGCACCACAGCAAATGGTGAAACCTGGATTCAATAAAAATATGTCATTAAAGGTCTAGTGATGACCATGGAACCATTGCTGTTAAAATCCATTTGCTTCACCGATGTCGAATGATGCCCTTTCGAGAAGGAATTTATACGGCTCCAGAATAAGACCAGAGGATGCTGGAAAATCTCAGCAGGTCTGGCGGCATCTGTAAGTCTTTCGTGTGACTCCAGGTTCATCCAATGTGGCTGACTCTGGAATGGCCGAGCAAGCACGCCGCTCAGTTCAAGGGCAATTGGGGATAGGTCACAAGCAAGGAATTACAAACAATCTTCACAAAATATTGGCCAGTTATTTTCAGTCTGGAAATGTGCACCTGCCGTTTCGCTCTCAGTCAGGAACAGATCCCAGTTATATACCAATCTCTGATGTAACAGCACATTGGAGAGCTGGTGTAGACACGATGGGCCAAACGGTCTCCTTCTGCACCAACACGATTCTGTGAAATATGAGAAAACAGCAAATGCTTGAAATAAACTCAGCAGGTGAGGCAGCATCTGTGCAGAGAGAGAGAAACAGAGTTAATATTTCAGGTCTGTGATATTTCCTGGGAACTGGGGAAAGTTAGCAATGTAACAGGTTTGGAGACAGGGGCAGGTGGGACAGGGACTAAAGGAATGTCTGTGAGAGGGTGGAAGACAGGGGAGATCGAATGAGAGAAAAGTGAACCCCCCCACCCCTCCCCCCCCCCGCCCCAGAGCCAATGGGAATGGAGATGGAGTGAGAGAAGGAACAGAGAAACAGAAGCTCTGTCTGGAGCAGGGGGGCTGCCGACTGAAAGAAGGAAAAGTGGATCAAAGGAAAAGGAACAGAATGGGCTGAGAGTTCACTTTCTGAAACTGTTGGAGTGAATGTTGACTCCAGAAGGCTGTAAAGTGTGGAGGGGGTGGATGAGTGGGACGATATTCTCTTGGACCAGCTCTGGACCCTGGTTAAAACAGTAACCAGTAGATCCAGGATGGGAATGGGGCAGGAGGGGGAGGCAGCGGGGTGGGGTGGGGGGGGGAATGGGTCACTCTGGCTGATCTGTTGTGGTCTTGTCTGTGCCCAGCTCAATCTGATCTGTGCAATTAAAAACACACTGGAGAATGTTTGCTAGGAACATAGAACATAGAGCAATACAGCACAGAACAGGCCCTTCGGCCCACGATGTTGTGCCGAGCTTTATCTGAAACCAAGATCAAGCTATCCCACTCCCTATCATCCTGCTGTGCTGCATTGCCCTTAGTGTCCTGAAATGCGTAGGTTAGAGGGATTAGTGGGTAAATATGTAGGGATGTGGGGGTAGGGCCTGGGTGGGATTGTGGTCGGTGCAGACTCGATGGGCCGAATGGCCTCTTTCTGTACAGTAAGGTTTCCATTTCTATTTCTATTTCTATGTGCCTATCGAATAACCGCTTAAATGTTCCTAAAGTGTCTGACTCCACTATCACTGCAGGCAGTCCATTCCTCACCCCAACCACTCTCTGCGTAAAGAACCTACCTCTGATATGCTTCCAATATCTCCCACCATGAAACGGTATAGTTGTGCTCCCTTGTAATAGCTCCATCCACCCGAGGAAATAATCTTTGAACGTTCACTCTATCTATCCCCTTCATCATTTTATAAACCTCTATTAAGTCTCCCCTCAGCCTCCTCCGCTCCGGAGAGAACAGCCCTAGCTCCCTCAACCTTTCCTCATACGACCTACCCTCCAAACCAAGCAGCATCCTGGTAAATTTCCTCTGCACTCTTTCCAGCGCGTCCACATCCTTCTTATAGTGACGTGACCAGAACTGCACACAATATTCCAAATGTGGTCTCACCAAGGTCCTGTACAGTTTCAGCATATCCCCACGGCTCTTCAACTCCAACACCCTGTTAATAAAAGCTAACACACTATAGACCTTCTTCTCAGCTCTATCTACTTGAGTGGCAACCTTAAGAGATCTGTGGATATAGACCCCAAGACCTCTCTGTTCCTCCACAGTCTTCAGAACCCTACCTTTGACCCTGTAATCCACATTCAAATTAGTCCTACAAAAATGAATCACCTCACATTTATCAGGGTTAAACTCCATTTGCCATTCTTCAGCCCAGCTTTGCATCCTATCTATGTCTCTTTGCAGCCTACAACAGCCCTCCACCTGATCCACTATTCCACCAATCTTGGTGTCATCAGCAAATTTACTGATCCACCCTTCAGCCCCCTCCTCAAAGTCATTAATAAACATCACGAAGAGCAGAGGACCAAGCACTGATCCCTGTGGCACTCCGCTAGCAACCGACCTCCAATCCGAAAATTTTCCATCCACCACCAGGAAATGAAGATTGTGAATCTAACTCAGTGTGTGAACTCCCTCAGAGGCTCCCACGCTGCAATCTAACAAACTGAACTGGATTGTACTGAATGGGAAGTCATGGAATGTAACCATCACTGACTTCATGGATCAAGTACATTTCTGGATGGAAATTAGCTGCATCGACTCCAGCCTGGCTGTTGCTGTGAAACAGGAGCTGTTTTCTATCTGTGTGTGTGTGTGTGTGTGTGTGTGTGTGTGTGTGTGTGTGTGTGTGTGTGTGTGTGTGTGTGTGTGTGTGTGTGTGTTTGTGTGTGTGTGTGTCTGGGTACAGCTCCAGAGAGTTTAAAATCCTGCATCTGTCTCTCTCTGCAGAACTGCCGGTTAAAGACACATTGACAGCATTTATCAGACAGAAACTTCACTCTCATTCTCTCCCTCCCCTCCCCCAGCCAGTGCTTCGAATCTTAAACACAGTCTAAAGGCTTGTTTTTGCAGCTCTGATCTCTGGTGAGTTACTAACCATTAGGCACAGGGCACACACACACATTCAGACACCCGGACAGGCAACAACAGACAGATTGTATCGTAAATCAGAAGTGGGATTTGTAAAGGCAGCAACAAAGAACTTTGCCAGATACTGTTTCAGTTCAGGCAACTTAAGGAAAAGTGAACTTTGCAAGAATCAGTAAAGGGTGCAAACCTGAAGCCGATGGAGTCATGGATGAACAAGTTATACAATCCACATTCAGACCTGGCCTCTCTCTCTCTGGCAGTACAGGGCTGTGAGTGAATTTAACCCCATCTCTTCTCTTTGCTCCCAGTGCTGGTGATGTGAAGCTAGGATTGGGGTGGGGGGGGGGGTAGAGAGCCTTGGGATAAACCATTTGTCCGGTGCTCACTAACCCACACACAGACACAACACCCACCCCCGCCACCCCAACACACTCAGAGACAGGTAGGTGTTGGACTGGGCTATACCTGGAGTAGGTGTGTTCAGGTGAGGTGCAGGAGATGTGGTAGGATGGGGGTTGATTGGGGAGGTGTGGGCAGTTTGTGTGACACAGTGAGGTTATAAAAAGTGATCCTTTGTTCTGTCTCTCTCTACACGTGTGTTGGTAAGTATCAGGTAAGCTGTGTCTTTGTGAGTGAGTGGGTTGGTAAGTATCAGGTCAGCTGTGTCTTTCTGAGTAAGTGAGTGAGTGTGTGCTTGCATGGAATTCCAGCTTTGATATTTTAACCCCGCCCCCCCCCCCTTTCCCCAGCACAAAGCCGCTGGCCCAGGATCTGTCTCCCCCACCATGGGAGAGGGGATGGAAGGAGATTGAGAGATCACTGAGGGAAAACATGTGCGATGGTGAGTATGAACCTCCTCCCTTTCTGTCTGTACCACCTTCCCGGCTCAGCTCTCCTTTTCTCTGTCTGTTTGCAGCCCTCTCTCTGTCTCCCTCTCTGTCTCCCTCTCTGTCTCCCTCTCTGCCACCCTCTGTCTCCCTCTCTGTATCCCTCTGAATCTCCCTCTCTATCACCCTCTGTCTCCCTCTCTATCAGCCTCTCTGTCTCCCTCTGAATCTCCCTCTCTATCACCCTCTCTGTCTCCCTCTCTGTCTCCCTCTCTGTTTCCCTCTCTGTCTCCCTCTCTATCACCCTCTCTATCACCCTCTCTGTCTCCCTCTCTATCTTTCTCTCTCTGAATCTTATTTTCTCTTTTCTCCCAATCTTTCTCTTTCTCTCTTAATATTCTCTCCATTTCTATCTTTCTCTTTTCTCGAGCTTTGCCCCCTCCCCTTGCCCCCCCTCTTTCTCCCCCCTTGCTTTCCCCCTTCTTTCCCCCTCCCTGTGCTTCCCCCCACCCACCCGTTCTTCACCACCACTTCCCCCCTTCCCCCCCCCCCGCTCACCCCCCACTTGCCCTCCCCCGGCTCTCCCCCTCCCCGCGCTTCCCCACTGTTCTTCACCCCCTCTTCCCCCTGTTCTCCCCCCTCTCCCCCCTGTCCCCCCCACTCTCCCCCCCGCTCTTCCCCCCTTCCCCTGCCGCTCTCCCCCCCCCCCCCGCTCTCTCCCCCCCCCAGGCTCCCCCCCGCTCTCCCCCTCCCCCCCGCTCTTTTGCCCCTCTAAGCCCCACCTTGACCAATTCCGTCTGAGACCCTCCTGTCCCACGAGGATTCCCTCCCCCCCAGAATCCCTCCGAATCCCAGCCCTAAGGGCCCCCTCTCCTGTTCCTGAACTCCTCACCCCGCCCCCACCAACAGACCCTAATGCTGAATCCCCCTAACTGCACCCCCCACCACCACATCCCCCTCCCGTTACTGCCAATGCCCTATAGATTCCTCTCTGAGCCCAATCACCCCCGAACCCCTCTCTTGATCCCACTTCCAATCCTTCTAAACATGCCACCCTCAATCTCTCACCCCCCAATTCCTCTCCCCGTCCCCCCCCCCGCCTCCAGGTTCCCCCAAACCCCTCTTTATATCCCCACTGCCGAAAATCTCTCTTAGTCCCTGCACTTAAACGCCCCAAGAACTCCCCGCTGCCAAATCTCTTTCGGCCCCCTCCCCTCACCCCGTTCCTCCCCCCAATTATCTTCAATCCGACTCTAAGTCCCACTCCCCCCCAATCTCTCAGGCACCCACCGCCAAAGCCCTCTGAGCCCAAACTCCCTAGAATCCCTCTGAGCCCACTCAAAATCCTTCGAAACCCCCTCCCTCAATCTCCCCTAATTCCCCCCAAATTCCTCTTTCCCCCACCTGATTCCCTGTCCCTCTGCCCAACCTCCTTTTATCCGACTTTATGCACCTACCTCCCCCTCAATCTCTGACACCCACCGCCAATCCGACTCCATAAGCCCCCTGAATCCTCCAAGGTTCTGCCCCAATTCCTGAGCTCCCCCCCGCCCACAAAGGCTCCCTCTGTCCCCCCCCCCCCGCCAAACCCAGCCCACCCTGACACCTCCACCCAATCCTTCTGAAGTCCTCCCCGTCCCCGAATCCCTCTGAGTCACCCCCCCTCCGAATCCCTCTCCACACCCCAATTCTGACCCTGATGCAAGGCCCCACCCTATTTCCCTCTATGAATTCCCCCCCTCCCAATTCCCAATAAATCTCCCTCTCGGCTTGCTCCAGTGGAACAATGAGGGGAACCTCCCAGGTAACTGACTTTTAAAGTTAAAATAAAAACCCTTCCCAGTCTCCTTAGCAGCCCACTTCCAGTTTTCACTTTAAAATTAAAATACTACTGCAAATGTAAAGGCCAAAAAAACAAACACTAGCTGACTAATTAAATAAATAAACAATTCAATTAATCTCTCACCAGCACTGCTGCCTCCAATCACTCCCTCTCAGCTTGCTCCTGTGGAACAATGAGGGGGAACCTCCCAGGTAACTGACTTTTAAAGTTAAAATAAAAACCCTTCCAAGACTCCTGAGCAGCCCCCTTCCAGTTTACACTTTAAACTTAAAATACTGCTGCAAAAGTAAAGGCCAAAACAAAACACACACTAGCTGACTAATTAAATAAATAAACAATTCAATTAATCTCTCACCAGCACTGCTGCCTCCAATCACTCCCTCTCATCTTGCTCCAGTGGAAGAATGAGTGCATGAAGGATCTGACGGGAAATGCCCTTCTCACCAGCAACCAAGCCAGGTCTTGGTGCTTGTATGAAAGTTCTGATGGTGAGGTGTTCTGCCAGATGATACTGCTCAGGGAACCATCAGACACGATCCACCATCTCCTTTTCTCTCAGGGCCTCGAGGATGTTATGCGCTGACCACTGCTTGATCGCAATGTAGTCAAAGTTGTGTTTCTGGAAGAATTTCTGCACAAAGGATAGGTGCTGCGTAACGGTCCAACTACTTAGAGCATTACGCGGCACTGTGGCCAGACCCATCTTCTGCAAGACTTGGGACAAGTTGAACTTCAAAAAGTAGTGGCACTTAGCGCACCAATGATCTAGACACAGCTTGATGTAGCCTCACACACAGGTGGCCATCAGGATGAAGGTGACGTTGGGAGCATTTTTCCCTCTATTCTCTGGAGATTTATGCATCGTTTCCCTTTGGACACGATCCATGCTAGATCTCCAGGTAAGTTTGAAGATGGCCCGGGTGACTGGTGCAGCGCAGCATTTGGGAATTGGCCCCACCTGCGCTACATATAACGAAACAGAGAGTACCTCACACCGGATGACTAGGTTTTTGCCGGTGATAGAGATGGCGCATTGCTCCCACGTGCCCAGTTTTTGCCTTACTTTGGCGATGTGCTCTGACCAGTATTGGCGCACACCCCACCGGTCCAAACCATATCCCAGCATCTTAAGGTAATCCGCCCTAACGGTGAAGGGGACACAGGATCTGTCAGCCCAGTTCCTGAAGAACATGGCTTCACTCTGTCCCCAATTGGCTTTGGCTGCTGAGGCCAGTTCGAACTGCTCACAGACTTGGAGGAGCGTGCGAACAGATGACAGGTCTGAACAGAAGACAGCCACGTCATCCATGTACAGGGAGGCTTTGACCTCCGCTGCCTGGGATTGTAACTCGTTTGATGCCTGGGTCTCTTCTGAGGTCCTCGCCAAATTGTTCAATGCAATACACAAAAAGGACGGAGGTGAGACGGCAGCCCTGCCTGACTCCAGACCTGATCCGAAACCTCTCTGATTCCCACCCATTGATTGAAACTGCGCTACTGGTGTCTGTGTAGAACAGTTGGATCCAATTGCAGATTCCCTCCCCAAAGCCCGTTTTGGAGAGCACATCCATCATGTAGGTGTGCGATATTCTGTCAAACGACTTCTCCTGGTCTAGGCCGATGAGGCAGGGGTCCACCTGCCTGTCCTGCACCTAGGCGATCGTATCCCTGAGTACCGCAAGGTTATCAGAGCTCTTACTGCCAGGTACAGCACAGGTTTGATCAGGATGGGTCACCAATTCCAGAGCAGACTTGACCCAGTTGGCGATAGCCTTGACTAAAATTTTTAAATCCACATTCAATAGTGGAACGGGTCGCCGACCTCTAATTCCTTCCCTATCCCCCTTCTACTTGTAGCTGAGGGTGATGATGCCTTTCTCATGGATTCTGACATACTGCCTTCCAGAAGCATACTCTCGTATACTTTCAGCATGGCCGGGCCTGTTAGGTTTCACAACGCCGAATAAAACGCAGCCGCTGAGCCGTTGCCTCCGGGAGTTTTAGCCTTCTGAATGGACTCGACGGCCTTCGTCAGTTCCTCCAGAGCTACCGCTCGTCATCTTCTAAGACCTCGGTGAGAGACGATAGGAAAGACTGGGAGGCCGTGCTGTCTGTCGGCTTCAGGTCATATAGTCCGGCCGAGAAGGATTTGCAGATCCTCAGAATGTCAGCCTGGAATGACTTTACAGAGTTTTCTTCTACCTTCAGGCTTCTGTTCACAGAGGCCTCTCTGTGCACCTTTTGGAAGAAGAAACACAAGCATATTTCATCCAGCTCCACGGAGCGGACCGTGGATCGGAAGATGACCGTTCAGTTTTTACAGTAGGGGCATACACATTAACTTGCCTGGGAGGGCAGTTTATGTACGTGAGGGAGGCATTGAAGGAGCTGGTGATTTGAAAGAAGGAATGTGCAGCAGCAGCAGCAGAGGAGAAGGCAGGGGAATAGCAGCAGGAGGTGCTGGGAGAGCTGGTGCAGACGGGTAGGCGGGAATGGGCTGGATGTGACGTGTAAGTGATGGTTTGAATGTGCAAGTAGATGTTGGTAAGTAAGTGTAAATAAAAGCGTGTGAGATTTGAGGTGGATGGTGGGTGTGATTTGAAAAGCAAGCAGTAGGGGGAGCTGAGAGGGTTGTGTGTGGAGCTGGCGTGTGTGAAACTGTCAGTTCGCACGCGTGGAGAGGAAGTGTTTGTTTTTAAGAGACAAAGCAGAGTCGCCGAGCAGAAACTGATAGCCAAGTTCCGCACAAGTGGGATCTTGGGTTCATGTCACACTATCGTGTCTGCCAAGGCCTTCTCATGACCCCTTCTTGCTCTGGCTACTCCCTCTGTGACTGTATCCTGAACTTCCTACCGCACAGACCACAATCAGTAAGCATTGGCAACAACACCTCCTCCACGATCATCCTCAACACCGGTGCCCCACAAGGCTGTGTTCTCAGCCCCCGACGATACTCCTTGTACACCTCTGACTGTGCGGCCAAATTCCCCTCCAATTCCATTTTCACGTTTGCTGACGATACCACCGTAGTGGGGTCGGATCTCAAATAATGACGAGACAGAGCACAGGAATGAGATCGAGAATCTGGTGAACTGGTGAGGCAAAGATATTCTCTCCCTCCATGTCAACAAAATGAAGGAGATCGTAATCGACTTCAGGAAGTGTAAAGGAGAACATGCCCCTCTCTACATCAACGGGGACGAAATAGAAAGCGTCGAGAGATGCAGGTTTCCAGGTGTCCCGATGAACAACTACCTCACCTGGCCCCTCGATGCTGATGCTACACTTAAGAAAGCCCATCAGGAGGCTAAGGAAATTTCAGCTCCAACTCTCACCAGCTTTTACAGATGCAACATCGAAAGCATTCTTTCTGGATGTATCACAGCTTGGTATGGCTCCTGCTCTGCCCAAGACCGCAAGAACTACAAAGAGTTATGAATGAAGCCCAGTCCATCACTCAAACCAGCCTCCCATCCATTGACTCTGTCTACACTGCCCGCTGCCTCGGGAAATGCAGCCAGCATAATCAAGGACCCCACGTATCCCGGACATTCTCTCTTCCACCTTCTTCCATCAGGAAAAAGAGACAAACGTCTGAGGGCACGCACTCACCGACTGCAGAACAGCGTCTTCCCTGCGGCATCAGAATGGACCTCCCTCGCACTAAGCTGATATTTCTCTCCACCCTAGCTATGACAGTAACACGACATTCTGCAACCTCTCCTTTCCTTCTCTCTGAACGGTAAGCCTTGTCTGTATAGTGTGTAAGAAACAATAATTTTCATGCATACTAATACATGTGACAATAATAAATCAAACTAAATTCTGAAAGTTGTGTTGGTTAGGTGCATTGGCGAGGCTAAATTTTCCCTCACTGTAACCCGAACAGGCGTCGGAGTGTGGTGAGGACGGAATTGTCACAGTGACCTCATTGCAGTGTTAATGTAAGCCTGCTTGTGGCACTAATAAATAAACTTTAAACTCTAAATCAAAAAAGGAACTGCAAAGTGATTTGTATTTATACATTGTTAATATTTTTGTCTTTATTCCATTCAGGTAAAAGAGCAAACATAATGAAACACACTTGTTATCTGTCCACATCGAATTAAATAACATTCATTGCATTTTACAATGCATCTTTAAATTTGTGATCTATAAACTGGCGCGTCTCTTACAACACGTGCACCTTTTCTAATCATAGTTGTTTGATTTCAGGTTAGTTATCATTTTGCTCTAACACTTGCAAAGAAGGAAATGCCAGGAGGCGGGAAACCTGAACTCTTTTATTTGTGTTGAAGTGACATCCTTTGAGTGTGAACATCATTGGAAATGGCAGACAATGCGACCCAATCTATTGATGCTAGTTCTTTGTAATAACTATCTCATGAATCTTCTCCCCCTTTTTTTTCGCAGACCCCTGAATATATTCCCTTTTCAATGTTACTTCCTCATATTTTTTGAATATTGATCGTTGATCCGATTTCAGCAACTTCATCAAGTCCAGCGCTCCTGTTTCCTCCCACAGTCCGAAATATGATTTGGTTAGGGTGCATTGGCCATGCTAAATTCTGCCTCAGTGTATCTGAACAGGCACAGGAATGTGGAGGCTGGGGAATTCTCACAGCAACTTCATTGCAGTGTTAACTTAGCCTGCATGTGACACTAATAAATAAACTTGAATTTGCTATAAATGTCGTTAGTGACTCTTCTCTCAAGCACTGGAGTTTTAATTTGAGTGCTGAATTAATCACAGATTCATAGAATCCCTGCAGTGCAGGAGGAGGCCATTCAGCCCATTGAGCCTGTACTGACAACACTCCCACCCAGACTTGATCTCTGAAAACATTGTAGTCCTCCTGCTGGAGCCTTGACACGAAGGGGCCAGTTAGCTTGGCCAATCCGTCCAACGTGCACATCTTTGGAGTGTGGGAGGAAACCGGAGCACCCGGACGAAACCCACGCCGGCACGGGGAGAACGTACACAATCCCACAGACAGTGAACCGAGGCTGGAATCGAACCCAGGTCCCGAGAGTTGTGAAGCAGCAATGCTAACCACTGAGTCACCGTGCCGCACACGCTACTTGTGAAACTAATAAATAAATTTTAAACTGATGCGTAATTGAACCTTTCTTGGATATTTCTCTCATTCATTCACAAGCAGTGAATCAGGGGAGGATGACAAAGATTATTTTCTAACTGCGCGGCACTGGATCTGAAACCTCGATCTAAAAGAATCAACAAGTTGTTCTGTGTCCTTTGATGTTTATGCCAAAAAAAAAAAAAATTTGCCATAATTCAATTGTGAGCCTTCTGCTGTGAATGACACAGATTTGCTTTAATATTATTTGAAATTTCACTTTGAAATCATCATTTGTCTCAATAGTTGATTTATTCAGGACACTCACATCATTATTACCGTCAATCTGGGCATTTCATTCAGCAAGAATGTTTCATGATTTATAATTATTACCCAGTGTTGATCCATTCATTCAAAATCATACAATCATCGACTCATAGGATCCCCACAGTGCAGATGGAGGCCGTTCAGTCCATCGAACCTACACCAACGGCAACCCCACACAGGCCCTATCCCCCCAACCCCACATATTTACCCCGCTAATCCCCCTGAATGAAGGGTCATGAACAAAGCCCAGTACATCACAGAAACCAGCCTCCCATCCATTGACTCTGTGAACACTTCCCGCTGCCTCATTAAAGTAGCCAGCATAATCAAGGACCCCACGTATCCCGGACATTCTCTCTTTCACCTTTTTCCATTGGGAGTCGGTTGGTGCGTGTCTGAGGACTCGCACCAACCGACTCAAGAACAGCTTTTTCGCTGCTGCCATCAGACTTTTGAATGGACCTACCTCATATTAAACTGATCTTTCTCTCCACCCGAGCTATGACTCTAACACTACATTCTGCATCCCCTCCTTTCCTTCTCTATGAACGGGATGCTTTTTCTGTAAAGCGTTCTAGAAACAATACTTTTCACTGTATACTAATACAGTGTGACAATAATAAATCAAGTCAATCCACCCTCATTGTTTGACCTGTGACAAAGCGACCGATTGCTGACATTCACAAAGAAGGATCTTCTGTTTAAAATTCTGCTCCTTTGCATTTACATGATTCAAAATAATAAAATATCGAATGATACACATTCCCTCTGTGGTGAGGGTCTGGAGAAGGTGCTGTAAAGACATGGAATTAAGTTATAAATGTTCTTTGATAAATTACATATAAATAGCACGATCTGTACTCAGTGGTAGCTGTTCTGCTCAATAATGAGACATTTCATACTGCGTTTCTACGAAAGTTAGTCATAGAGTCATAGCCGTTTCCAGCATGGCAACAGGCCCTTCGGCCCAACTTGCCACTCTTTTTTTAACCACGAAGCTAGTCCCAATTGTCCGCATTTGGCCCAAATCCCTCTGTACCCATCTTACCCATGTAACTGTCGAAATGCATTTTAAAAGGCAACATTGTACCCACCGTTGCTATTGCCACTGACAGCTTGTTCCAGACACTCATCAACTTCTGAGTGAAAAATGTGCCCCACTGGATCCATCTGTATCTCTCCCCTCTCACCTTAAACCTGTACCTCTTGTTTTACACTACCCGACCTTTGGGAAAAGATGTTGACTATCTAGCTGATACAACTCCCAGGGGGCGATTCCCCCAACAAAATTCTAAGTGCTGAACTGGCTGGAAAACTGGTGTAAATCACGGTGGGGGGTTTTTTTCAGTGCGAGTTCAGACTCGAATCTCCCACAATCTGTGCAACGCAGAGGCCACAATAGTCAAAGATTCGGGAGGCGGGGCCTATTCAGGCCGGAGTCTGACATTTCCTGAACTCTGCGCATGTGCAGTGGCCCCGATCTGTCGGCCTGCAGTTTGCCAGCCAGCTCGATCGCTGACCAGCCCATTGCCGACTAGCAGCGTCTGTATGATTCCCCCGATTGCCATGAGCTGAGTCTGTGGTATTTCCCCCGATTGCCATGAGCTGAGTCTGTGGTATTTCCCCCCATTGGCGATGAGCTGCGTCTGTGCAATTCCCCCCATTGGCGATCAGCTGAGTCCATGGCATTCCTCCCGTTGGCGATGAGCTGGGTCTGTGTGATTCCCCACATTGGTGATGAGCTGGGTGTTTGATTTAAACGTTTTCTTGCATTGAATTAATTATTGTTCTCTACTTCTTCTCCCCAGGAATTTGAATTTTGAAGACTGAAATGTGACTCGGTAACCTTGGAACAGAGCTTTTCTCCAGAGGAGGATCATGACCTGAGGTCTGTTCCACAGGCCACACTCGTGTGTTTTTGTTTCTGTATTACCGCGAACGCGGTGGGGGCTAGAGTTTGAAGACCTACGGTTGAAATAGCTAAGCTTTGCAATTCATCACAAGTATGTTAACCCTTTGGTGGATGACAAACAGAAAATTAATTTTGTAATATGAAATGATCTATCAGTTCGTTCTGTACCCAATATAACAGGGGAGAGAGACAGAGCTATGGACCTAATTATTAAATAGAATGCACAGTCGCTTTTACAATTCAGTTTTAGAAGTTCAGCCTTTCGTCACTTTCATTCCAAGGAGGGAGTGGTGTTGAATTTCTGCCTCTCTTACTCTGTATCTCTCTCTGTCTCTCTCACTTTGTGTGTATCAATGTCCGTGATATCTCGATGCAGTAATGGATTATGTTTTTTTAAAAAGGATAAAAGAAAATTACTGCGGCTGCTGGAATCTGAAACCAAAAGAGGAAACGCTGGAAAATCTCAGCATTTCTGGCAGCATCTGTGCGGAGAGGAAAGAGCTGACGTTTCGAGTCCAGGTGATCCTTTGTTAAAGCTCAACGCACCTTACAGATACTGCCATTTTTTTTCAAAGTGTATCGCTCAGCTTCAAGAGGGAGCTTAATACCCCAGAAGACTGGGAAATCTACAGATCAGGGACAGCACGTGCACACTGATACAGATTATATATGTAGAGACTCACACACACAGAAACAAAGATACACACACACACACAACTGAGACCCACACTGATGCACACATACATAGATACACACTGATATACACACTGATGGACAGACGCACACAGATACACGCTAATGGATACACACTGACATGCACACGAATTGACACTCATCCATTCTGCTCCACATGCACACACACACACACACAATGACGCACAGTGATTCTCAAACATACAGTAATACACACTGACCCACACACACACAGTGACACACACTGACACACACACATACGCAGTGACACACACTGACACACACACACACACACAGTGATACACACTGACTCATACACACAGTGACACACAATGACCCACACACACAGCGATGCACACTCACACACACACACACACACACACACACACAGTGATGCACACTCACCCACACACACAGTGATACACACTGAACAACACACACACAGTGATACACACTGACACGCACACAGTGACATACGCCTACTTGACAGGGGGCGCTCCTAATTGAAGGGGCACTCCTAATTGGCCCGGGCGCTCCTAATTGGCTGGGGGCGCTCCTAATTGACAGGCGGCACTCCTAATTGACAGTGGGCAGTCCTAATTTACAGGGGTCACTCCTCATTGACAGGGTGCAGTCCTAATTGACAGGGGCGCTTCGAATTGACAGGGGGCACTCCTAATTGATGTGACTCGTAACTGAAATATGCGCTGCTCCAAATCTAAATAGGGGCCCCCCAAACCGAGATAGGGGTCTCCAAGTCGAGATAAGGCGCAGTCGATATGGGGGTGGGGCGGGGGGGGGGGGTTATTTGTGGGTGGGGGAGGGGGCGCTCCAATTTGTGATGGGGGCCCTCCAAATTGAGATAGGGGGCACTGAGAATTGACAGATGGAACTCATAATTGATCGGGTGCACTCAGAGTTGACACTGGCACATAATTGAAGCTGAGCGATACACTTTTAATTGACAGGGTCATCGCACCTCATTCAGCCAGGCATTCCTGATTGACGGGGCCACCCCTAATTGACAGGGGGCACTCCTACTAGACATTGGGGCACTCCTAATAGACGTGGGGTGCACTTGTCATCGAGACAGTGGACACTCCAAATCGAGATGGATGGCACTCCAAATCGAAATAGGAGGCACTCATAATTGAAATAGGGGGCACTCCAAATCAAGAGATGGGGCCCTCCAAATCGAGATGGGGGCACTCCCAATCGACCCGTGTACTCGTAATTCACAGGGGGCACTCCTAATTGACCTGAGCAGTTAGAAATGCCAGGGGGCACGCATAATACAGACTGGTACTCCTAATTGTCTGGGGGCACTCAAAATGGGCAGGGGCACTCAAAATTGACAGAGGTCACTCCTAATTGACCCGGGTACTCATAGTTGAGATGTGGGCACTGATAATTATTTGCTGCTCCAAATCTAAATACAGGGCAATCCTAATTGACACAGAAGGCTCTCTTATTCAAGATAGCAGATTCCCCAAATTGACACAGGGACATTTTAAATCGGGATAATGGGCAATCCAAGTCGAGATAGGGGCCAGTCCAAATCGAGATAGGGGCCACTCCAAATCGAGATAGAGGCCACTCCAAATCGAGATGGGGCCACTCCAAATTGAGTAGGGTAAACCTCATTGACATGAACTAACACAAATCAGTCCTTATTGACAGCGGACAATTCCTAATGGACCCTAGCACTCCGAATGGATAGGGGTCACTCCTAGTTGAGATACAAGCACCCATAACTGAAATAGTCACTGCTCCAAATCTAAGTGGAGATAGAAGGCTCTCTTATTCGAGATAAGGGACGCTTCAAATTGGGATGGGGCACTCTAAATCAGGATAATGGGCAATCCAAATTGAGATAAGGTTCACTTCAAATTGAGATAGAGGGTTCTCTTATTGGAGATGGGGGAAGCTGGGAGCTGTGGGTCTTGTTGGATGTTTGGTCCGGGCTCTGAGAGCCTCATTCCCCCATCATTAAGAGGAAAGGTGCTGGACCAGGAGCATCAAGAGCACCGGGGGGGCGGGGGGGGGGGGGGGGGCGGCGGAGGGAGCTGCCAATAAAATAAATAACAAGAAGCTGTTTTGGTGCTGCCCAAATGG
This sequence comes from Mustelus asterias, assembly GCF_964213995.1. Classification (NCBI taxonomy): domain Eukaryota; kingdom Metazoa; phylum Chordata; class Chondrichthyes; order Carcharhiniformes; family Triakidae; genus Mustelus; species Mustelus asterias. The sequence continues at coordinate 20,545 of NW_027592067.1, forward strand.
AAGAGAAAGCGGGATGGTGTGAATGCTGCTCTTTGGGACGGAAGGCGCCGCCCTTGCCGCCTCTTGCTGCCTCGGAATGTCCCAAATGGCAGCGAATCCACAGCAAGTTGCTGCTTCATCACAATCTCCCCGGGAGGTTGGACCCAGATTGGCTGTCAATCATTCAGATGGAGCGACTCCCTATTGGCTGTCTTCACCTGACGGACAGCGGAATGCACCAATGGAAAGTGAGGATGCAATTCGGTCCCGCCCACTCAGGGACGCGAAAATCAACACGCCTTCAGGTGGCCCGACCGTTGAACGCTTTCTGCGCGCGGCTGGAGGTGGTCTTGACGTCACTCTCCGCCCACGGAACGTCATCGCACTTTGATCAAAAGGCGAGCGGGAAACCAGCAGCCGCAGCTCCAAGTACGCCTGCGCGGACTCCACGCCTCGAGCGAGCGGACCGCTTCCCACTGCGCGCAGGCGCACTGCCGCTTCCCAGTGTCCAGCCGGGTATTTCCCAGTGGCGGGAAGGCGGAGTTTATGAATGAAGGTCAGAAATTAAATGGAGAAAATGTCACAAGAACCCCGGGATGGATTTCTAAATTGGAACCCTGGTTCCAGCAAGCATCCCACCAACCCTCTTCCTCCATATTCTCATCAATACTCTCGCAGTTTGTTTCAGGTCAATGTACATGTGATAAGCAGCAGCTAAACATGCTGCACTGTGCTCCAAATGGTTAGCTGTTAGGCTGATAGCAGTGTTAGATTGTTCACTGTTACATTGCTCAAAATCTTCATCTAAAGTGCCTTGAAGTTCATCCATTAGTAATTATCCACCCTTGTCTATGCTATGTTTGAGCCAATTCAATCTGGCCTGTTCTTGCTGGTTTATGTGGAGTGTGGTTGATATTATAAATTAGAGCTCCAAACTGATAATGGTTCAATGGGAATGGTCCTGCAATATCCACCCTTTCCTTTATAAGCTGCTTTAGTAATGTCTCTACCTAGATGCCTAACTTCCATCATACAATTTAGATTTTCATCAACTTTAAACCCACAAGAAGCTTGTTCGTTTGAATATATTGGCATCTGGGCAAATAATTATCCATATTTCCTGATTGTTGGCATCCGCTTAAAGCAGTACCACCAAATTCCCCTCTCTTCCTACAACATAAGGTCGAACTTATCATACCTGAACCATATACCATCCATAATTATACCAATGTTCTGAACCTCTGGTACTTTCCATCCCACTGCACCCATTGGAATCCGTACTATTAATCCTAAAGGCTTATGGAAAACTCCACCAAAGTTATTCTCAAACCAAACCTTGGTCAATCATCCAAACGGACATCAGGACACATTAGGATGTCTTGGTCCACAATTTAGGTAATCTAATTATACATTACTAATCCAGGGAGTTATCTTCCCTGATTAGCTTGTTCTGAATTCTCTCTAAGTTGTTCTAACATCCAATTCCCATAGACACGACATAAGCTTCTATTCTGCTGTTTCCCATCATTAATTGCCTTGTCTTTAATAATTTGATGAATGATTATAGCATGTCTTTCTAATGCAGTCACCACATATTTATTCGCAAGTTATCAGAACAATGTTCCTGAAGCAGCATGCTGATTATTGTTATTTACCTCAGCCGTTACTGGCTTAACCTGCTGGGTTCATGTTTGAAGTTTAAGTTCTAGATTTGCCAAATCAACAGTGTTCACCGCGGACGTTGCTGCAGTATAAACAGTTGCTGAAACATTAATTAAGTCCCTGCTCTCGCGACCTTTGGAATCACCAAACCATTCTTGCACCATCTTTGTTACTTCTTGACTTCACAACATCTATGTCAAAAGAAAATATAATTCTCTAAGTTGAAAGGGACACCAATCAGGTAAATTAATTTGAGTGAAATCTAACACAACTGGTACCAATTCATAACAAACATTATCATACAGTATCTTGTTTGTATTTATTATAAACAAACCATTTGGAGGTGCAAGAGCATTCACAGAAACAAATATTTAATTGGTGGAGATGAGGGAGTCGAGGAAAATTCAGATTCAGATGTACCATGTGCCAAAGAGGGTACTGAAGGGGTGGGGATAACTGTCCAATATACTAGATTTTAAATATGATCCATATCTGCATAATGAACCCCCTTGTAAACACTTTGATCATAGATATCAGGAATTTATATTGGAATTAGAATTCTCATGTTTGAGCAACTGTTTATAGTGCACCAACATCCGCGGTTAACACTGTTGATTTGGCAAATCGCATCTCGGGGTGTAAAGGGCCGTCATATTTTAATTTGCACAGAGGTGTCACTAACAGATGATTCACGCTGTTACATAATTAAACCTCTTATAAAGCGAAACATAGCACAATGAGTTTGATTATGCCATTGTATAACAAACTCACATTTCAACATGTACAGACACCCAAATATAAACATCACATTCGGATTCACCCATAAATGTCCATCTTCACATTGCTGCATTCGGAGGAGTAAAGTCGAAGTATTTGTTCCTCTGCTGTACTTTTCTTTGTTCTTTGAGTAATGAGTTGAGTGCGTGAGCCACAGGTCCCAGTCTGCTGTCTCTCCTGTAAAAGAACAGCTGAGAGTGAACTTGGTTGCTGCCACATCAATGCAAACGGGAGATCAGGATGTGGCACCAATAATGCTGGCACTGAAGCCAAAGCACGTGTTAAATCAGATGCTGCCTGTGTGTGCTCTTCAGTCCACAGCCATGGATCATTTTCGCTCAGTAGCTCTGACAATGGAGCAGATTCATTTGTAAACCCATCAAAATGATTACTTCAGTATCCCACAAAACCACAGAAAGATTGAACTGCACCAACATCCTTCAGACGAGGCAATTCTAACTTAGAACCAATTCGTTTTTGTTCAATCTCCCGTTTACCTTGACTAATGACTATTTGAATGCCTGCTCTACCCCCCTCCCCACGCCCATCCCAACTGCTCTGCTGTAGACTTACTCATAAGGAATTGTTCCCAGTCAAATCTGGCCAGATCCTGCGGTGGGGAGGTGGGGTGGGGTGGGGCGTGGGGGGGGGGGCGGTGGGGGGGGCGCTGGCGGGGGAGGGGGGAGGTGGTTGGATGGAACATCCCATCACGCTGCACAAATCTTTTAGTACAGCCAACCAGGAGATTCGGTGTTTGGGGTGGGTGCAAATGTTTTAGTACAGCCAGGCGGGAGAATCGGAGGTGGGAGTGGGTGATTATCTTTTAGTACAGCCAGGCGGGAGAATCGGGGGTGGGGGAACCCCGCGAGCATTCGTACCGCCCTTGCGTCTCCCAGGTCAGAGTTTCCTGCCGCATCAGAAATTGGCTGGGAGTCGGGGCCTGAAACTAAATAGTATTTCACATATAATTTAAGTAGTACTAGTGGGTCCGGGACTGAATTCTCTGGGCCCGCTAGCATCACCCACTTCGCCAGGGTGTTTCACTCCCCACTTTTGGAGAGCCAGAGGCCTGACCCCACTGAAGTGAAGGGGGGTTTAATTGTGGCCCCCTCAGGGGTTCAAGCTCCTGAGTGATTGTGCCTCTTGGCAGGCGCACTCTGGCAAAGCCAGCCTATGGCCCCTGGCACTGCCCAAGGGGGAGAGCGCCCATGAATTCTTCAGTATATGTTCTCCGATACAATTGCTTTAACCCTATATCTTTCGGTTGTAATTCTGACAACATTCCAGGACTTTGTCCTCCACCTGTTCTTGATCTTTATTGAACACAGAGTCAAAGACACTTCCAGATAACGGAATCTCAACCTCCTCATCGTTACTCTTTGATTTCTCCTCATGTTGTAAACTGTAACTTTGCACAAAATAACAAAGAACAAGGAAAAGTACAGCAGAGGAACAGGCCCTTTGTCCCTCCAAGCCCCTGCCAATCATGATGCCCTTTCTAAGCTCAAAAAAACCTTCTGCCTTTACCCAGACCTCATCCCTCTGTTCCCTCCCCATTCTTGTACACGTCCTGATGCCTCTTAAATGTTGCTAATGTGCCTGTATCCACTACCACATCTTCCCACCTTTCTGGCAATATTCCTTCCAAACTACACAACTTCTCAACTCTCACCATTAAATAGTGACTTGTGCCAATGTGAATAAATCCTTGTTGCCAGGTTTGAAGGGGCTTTTGTATGAGGGGCGGTTGAATAGCTTGGGTGGTACATGCTGGAGTACACAAGAATGGAGGGGGGATTTGATTGAGGTGTATTAAATTTTCAATGGGATTGGAAAAAGTAAATGTCAACAAAATGTTCGCCCTTCTCGATCAGTTTAGGACAATAAGTCACAGTTGTGGAGTATGAACGGGGAGGTTCAAGACAGCGATAAGGAACAGCTACCTCTGTGAATCTATTGGACTCGCTGCCCCAAAGTACAGTGGATGCAGAGTCAATCAATAGATTCAAGAAAGAGATAGATAAATATGTGATCAAAAGCGGGTTAAAGAGCTATGGGGAAAAGGCAGGGAAGGGGAGTGAGGGTGAGATGGAGATCAGCCATGATCATACAGAATGGTGGAATGGGCTTGGTGTGTTGAATTACCTATCCCACTCCTTATTCCTATGTTCCCTGCCTACTGCCCCTGGAGTTACATGAGAATACCTTACCTCCATCAATAAAGTATATGGGACCTGACATTTGCTTATCAACCGAAAGGCTGGACATGATTTTGCACCTCTTTAGTTTCCACTATGGTTCACTTTGCTACTTTCACAAACCTCACTGCCTTATCTTGTTTTACCATGTTTGTCTTCACAGTGCTTTTCTCAAGCCATTAACACTGCAAGCATGTGTGTCCAACTTTATTGCAATGAAAATAGCTGACATTTCTTATTTCTCTTCCACCCTCATATCTTGTGGAGCTGTGAAGCACAGTGGTTAGCACTGCTGCTTCACAGCTCCAGGGACCTGGGTTCGATTCCCGGCTTGGTTCACTGTCTGTGTGGAGTTTGCACATTCTCCTCGTGTCTGCGTGGGTTTCCTTTGGGTGCTCCGGTTTCCTCCCACAGTCCAAAAATGTGCGGGTTAGGTTCATTGGCCGTGCTAAAAATTGCCCTTAGTGTCCTGGAATGCATAGATTAGCGGGATTAGTGGGTAAATATGTAAGGATATGGGGGTAGGGCCTGGGTGGGATTGTGGTCGGTGCAGACTCGATGGGTCGAATGGCCTCTTTCTGTACTGTAGGGTTTCTATGTTTCTATGTTTCCATTTTAGCCTGAGGCAAACTAGCATTACTATCTCCCATATGTTCCCCTTTTCTTTCACCACGTGTGGATTTCTCTTTTCTCCAGATTATATCCCACACAAATTGAAATTGATGTCAAAAAACGAAACTTGATTTTTGAACCAATTTAATATCAACTGCCATTCCTGCTGCTAACCCCGCAATTTTATCTGCCCGTGCTTCCACATGAGTCCTCACTACTTCGGGAAGTTAACGTTTAAATTCTTCCATAATATTCGTTTCCCAAGGAGTATCAACATCTGGTTTATTTTCAATGTTCTTCTCCATCTGTCAATGTTGCTTTGTTTGATTCTTTCAGGGTGGCATGATGGCAAAATGTGTCCCTGTCCATTGTGCCAGCGACGGTAGATTTCTTGCCCCACCCACTGGGCCAGCCAAGGCTTGCACAGCGGCACAGCAGCATGGATGTGGGATCAATTCTCGGCTTGGGTCACTATCTGTGTGGAGTCTGCACGTTCTCCCTGTGTCGTGTGGGTTTCCTCTAAGTGCTCCGGTTTCCTCCCACTGAGTGAAAGATGTGCTTGTTAGGTGCATTGGCCATGCTAAATTCTCCGTCAGTGTTACCCGAACAGGCGCCGGAGTGTGGGGACCAGGGGATTCTCACATTAACTTCATTGCAGTGGTAATGTGAACCTACTTATGATACGAATAAATGAACTTGAAACAAACGTTAAAATTTTAAACTCTCTACATGTTTGACATTGTTTCTTCCTTACATTTCTAAATTTCTGTCTGGAGCCATCAGGCACTAGTTCTATGTACTTCAGACCCCAAGATATTGTGATGCTAGTGTGCCTTTAAGAAAGGCATTTATAACCATGTTCTCTGCAGTTATAGCAGGCCTGAGCTGTCTGCATAGAAGACACTTCATTGCTGTTTTAATGCTTTAAATGGGGTTTTGCCTCCAGAAGTGTCCAGGATTTTTTATGACCCTGAATTATTTGAGGAAGGAGGATTTACAGTTTAGCTGACAAGAGTTCTTGCTTTCAGTTTTGGTTGTGAGCTGCTGTTTTTAGTTTCGAAGTGTTGATACTTCAGGCTGGAGGCAGGCTTTCTTTCTCTCACTCCTTGCTGTTGTAAGTTCTGCTGACCAGCAGGAAGCATGTCTTCTTGTCTTCCTCGTGTCAAAATTCTGCATTTGGCGGTTGCCAGCTCGTAACGAGTGTGTCTCTGTCTCTTGAAACTGGGAGAAACTCGAGGCAGCAGTGGCATCATCTCTACCTCGAGGTCTCACGAAAATTACAAGGCTGGAAGTCTGAGTTTCAATTCTCCAACCAAATGACTGAGTTCCAGCATCACGTGAGCATTCTTGTTCCCTGTGCTAAATTTCTGGCAGTGGTATGTTTGGAGCGGTTGAAAGACGTATGTTTGGTTGGAACATTTCATATTGTTGTTAATGTTTTCTTTCTTCTTTGTACTTGGTAAAAGCTATCGCTATATTTTTAGCTGTATTCTTAAATAAGCTTTGTTTGATAAAATCTCCTTCGTGTGTCATTTGAATCATCCCTGAAGTGAAACATCTCATGCTTATCCGAGCCAAATTCAAATTGCACATCTTCTGAGCCAATCGGACTTCATAAAACACTTTGGAGTTTATGGCCTGGTTTATAACAGTACATTATATGTGGGTTTCCTCTGGGTGCTCAGGTTTCCTCCCACAGTCCAAAGATGTGCGGGTAAGGTTGATTGGCCATGCTAAAATTGCCCCTCAGTGTCCTGAGATGTGTAGGTTAGAGGGATTAGTGGGCAAATGTGTAGGGATATGGTGGTAGGGCCTAGGTGGGATTGTGGTCGGTGCAGACTCGATGGGCCAAATGGCCTCCTTCTGCACTGTAGGATTTCTATGATTCTATGATTATGAAGTCATACTAGACCTCAACAATTTGCTAGTTTAAGTTGCATTTTGGCATTAGGTTTTGCATTAATGTGAGGAGAGAATGTTGCGCTCCAGGCGAGATTCTACTGACACACGAGGAAGCTGTTCTCAAAACAAACTTTATTTACTAACAGAGTTTAACTAAAGCAAATGGATTAGCTTAATATTGAAGAATTGAATAACACTTAAGGACGGCAAGATACAATTCTTAACTGCTGCCATATCCTAATGAGTTCAAATTCAAGCAATAGTACTCCTTCAGTCTTAACAATCAAATCGAAACCAGTTCGCAAAACAGAGGCTTATTTGTTTGTACTTAGGTTGCCTGTCCTGATACACTCAGACACCTCCTCGAGAATGAGACAGAGAGAGACATTTTGCTTCTTTCTAAACCAGCCAGTAACTATCTTATAAATGCAAAAGAGAAACTACGTTTTCCCTGCAAGCTTAGCTCCACCAATTAGCAAATAATTTGGGTCGTTTAATCAACCAAAATAAAACTTAACTCTGAAAGGTTGGGGAAACCTAAGTAAACATAAATGTTTAACCCAGCTTAAAATAAGCATCAGATATACTTATCCGTTTTGGAATCCTGCAAAAAAGAATCTGCAGCAGCATTTTATGCACTAAAAATTATGTGTCACACATTTTTCCCCTTGGGGTTTTCAAAGTAGGGTTTTATTAGATTGATTAGATCGCACAATCCAACCTCCTATCCATTCATTCTGTCTACAGTTCCCGCTGCTTCGGAAATGCAGCCAGCAGAATCAAGGACCCCAAGCAGATCGGACATTCTCTCTTCCACCTTCCTCCATCGGGAAAAAGATACAAAAGTCTGGGGCCAGGCACCAACCGACTCATGGTCCTACCATATGTTATGCTGATCTTTCTCGACATGCTAGCTATGACTGTAACACCATATTCTGCACCCCCCATATAAAAGCAAATTATTGTGGATTCCAGAATCGGAAACCAATCAGATTTGACAAAGGATCATCTGGACTCGAAACGTCAGCTCTTTTCTCTCCGTGCAGATACTTTTCAATTGTGCATCCCATCCTTTCCTTCCCTATGAACAGTATGCTTTGTCTGTTCAGTGCAAAAAACAATACTATGCACTGCACGCGAATACATGTGACAATAATAAATCTGTTCAAAAAGAAGTTATGGTAAACAACAATAAACGTCTACTTTGATCTCATAAGGAATACGGTGTCCAATACTGAGCTCCACACTTTGGGATGGATGGAGAGACTTTGGCGAGGGTACAGAAGAGATTTACTGGAATTGTTCAGGGAGGATGGATTATACAGTAACCTGGTTAGGTTAGAGAAGCTGGTTTTGATCTCCATAGAGCAGAGAAGTATATTAGGAGGGTTGATTGAGGGGTTCAACTTTCTAAAGGATTTAAATAAATTAAATAGTGAAATGGACGACATTTTTCCATCCCGCCCATCACGGGAATCGTAGTGGACGGGACACAGACCATGCAAAGGTCCATTGACGCCGTCCGTTGACGGGATTTTCCAATCTTGTGGTGAGGATGGTCCACCCATAATGTTTCCATTGTCAGGGTCGATAACAAACAGAGATGGATTGGTTAAAGCAGCCTTCAATTCTGGTCGCCACATTACAGGAAGTATGTTAAGGCTTTGGAGACGTGCAGGAGAGGTTTACTGCGATGCTGCATCGATTAGAGGGTCTGAGCTATAAGGAAAGACTGGACAAGGGTTGTCTTCTCTGGAGTGGTGGAGGCTGACGGGAGACCTGATAGAAGTCTATCAAATGATGAGAGGCATAGAGAGGGTTGACAGTCAGAATCTCTTTCCCAGAGTTGAATGTCTAATCGCAGAATCCTAAGAGTGCATAAAGAAACTATCCGGCCCATCAAGCCTACACCAATAACAATCACACCCAGGCCCGACCGGCATGACCGCACGTTTCAATCCTGCTCATCCCACTGACACAGAAGGGACAATTTAGCATGACCAATACACTAAACCTGCACATCTTTGGTTTGTGGGAGGAAACTAGATCACCCGGAGGAATCCCACGCAGACATGGGGAGAATGTGCAAACTCCACACAGAGAGTCACCCGATGCCGGAATTGAACCTGGTCCCTAATGCTGTGAGGCAGCTTTGCGAGCCACTCTACCACCATGCCACCCCTAGTACTAATACCCGGGGGCACGCACTTAAAGTGAGAGCAGAAAAGTTCAAAGGAGACTTGAGGGGCAAAATCCTTTACACAGAGAGAGGTAGGTGTCTAGAATGTGCTGCCAGGGGTGGTGGTGGAGGCCGATACGATAGAGGCCTTTAAGGGGATTTTACATAAACACATGAGTATGCAAGGACCGGAGGGAGACGGGCCAAGGAGTGGCAGAAGGCATTCATTTATCTTGGCGTCATGTTTGACACAACATGTCAGACGAAAGGACCTATTCCTGTGCTGTACTGTTCCATGTTCTTTGTCAGCAGAAATTTAATCAAGGAACTCAGTAGTACTCAATGAGTGGTTTAGATTTGGGATGTACCATCCGATTGTATGTTGGATAGAAATTCTGCAATACCCTTTGCGATAATTTTATGTTTTAACCTTGGATTCAATGCCTCACATGGAATGTATATTGGAAAATCAAGAATAGTACATTTGTATTGAGGGAACTCAGAGTGGGATATACTGTTTGGGAAGAGTGAATTTTACCCTAATTGTTGTACTCAATGTGAATGGTGAAGACTGTGAAGAATGCAGTATTTTCCCAATTTTACCAAGTTTAATTTTCAAAGTTACAGGTTAGTTCCCCAGCACTGTTCTTCAAACTGACGCAATTGCAGAAAACAGAAGAAACTGGTGTATGATTCCTTTTTCAGGTTTCGGGGAACTGTCCAGTGTGAGAGGCTGGTGGTTCTGATTCTGATTAGGTTTTGCATTAATGTGAGGAGAGAATGTTGCGCTCCAGGCGAGATTCTACTGACACACGAGGAAGCTGTTCTCAAAACAAACTTTATTTACTAACAGAGTTTAACTAAAGCAAATGGATTAGCTTAATATTGAAGAATTGAACAACACTTAAGGACGCCAAGATACAATTCTCAACTGCTGCCATATCCTAATGAGTTCAAATTCAAGCAATAGTACTCCTTCTGTCTTAACAATCAAATCGAAACCAGTTCGCAAAACAGAGGCTTATTTGTTTGTACTTAGGTTGCCTGTCCTGATACACTCAGACACCTCCTCGAGAATGAGACAGAGAGAGACTTGGCCCCTGTCGGGCTGAGATGCAGATGGTTTATTTATTTCCGGGATGTGAAAGACTGGGGTGGGCATAGTAAGATGTCTCTGGACACCAGGTTAAAGTCCAACAGGTTTATTTGGAATGAGGAGCTTTCAGAAAGCTGATGCTTCATGAGGTAGTGATCAAGGAACAGCGCTCCAAAAGCTCGTGATTCCAAATAACCTGTTGGTCTTTAAACCTGTTGATGTGAGACTTGTTATTGAGATAACAAGCAGACTTTCCATATAGAACAGGGAGACAGAGACTTCAGGTTCGTTCTTGCTTGATGTCCCTACTAAAATTAAAAACTATACTGCAGGCACGGCCAGAATGTGGGGACAAACCCAAATTATCCATGTGCTGTATTCCTGCCGGTGCACGTTGAGACAGGAGTTAAGGGTCATCACCCTGTGGGTCTGCAGTCAACTGAAAGCCAGACCAGGTAAGGATGGCAGAGTTCCTTCCTTAAAGTGTGAAGTTAGTGTCACTTTAAGAACATTTAATAAAAAAAACATGCTTTCTTAGCTCACAACTTCAATGATGTCATTATCGCTGGGCAGATTACAATGAGCCCTTTTTTTGCTACTTAAGTGGTAAATTAGGCTGTTTGTGTTTATCCTGGGGTTAGTTTTCCGATTCTGCATTGTTTGGAGAAAAGGCCATGTGTTTTTGGACAGTTTTGTACAGTGAGTTTGAAGTTTAATTTTTAAGAGTTCTGAGCCTCCAGTATAGTGTTTAGTTATAGCAAGGGCATCAAGCAAGAATGAAGCTGAAGTCTCTCTCTCCATGCTCCATATGGAAAGTACGCTGGTTATTTCAATAAAAAGTCTCACAACACCAGGTTCAAGTTCAACAGATTTGTTTGGAATCACGAGCGTCGTCAGAGCAACACTGTCATCAGATGACTGATGAAGGAGCAGCGCTCCAAAAGCTCGTGATTCCAAATGAATCTGTTGGACGTTAACCTGGTTTTGTGAGATATCTAACGGTGCCCACCCCAGTCCATCGCCAGAATCTCCACATCATGGTTATCTCAAGGCAACGTTTCACCTTCTCGAAGGAAAGTGCGGGCCTCAAAACAATTCAATTCCATTCAAGTGTGATTTTAATCTATTCATGTTTGACCATGAAAGATTTCGGTTTGTTGTACAGGTTTGATATTCAATTACGGTTCAATTCATCATTGTGGTTGTTTTCTTTCTGTTGTTTTTGTTTGTATTTGATAACAGGTATTGTTAATTTTCTGTCTACACATGTTAATAATATTCTGAATAAATTTATTCTGATTTAAGCTCGCTGGTCGGTTGTTGAGTAATACCTGAAGTGAAACGTATCCTTTTCATCTTAGCCAAACTCAAAATGCAAAACATATGGTTCGGGTGGTCAGGTTAAAAACTCCAAGTACTTTGGAGTTTTTAACCTGAAGCATAACCAAAGGACATGAGGGAACAGGATGGGTTCTTAGAATAATCGACAATGGTTTCTATAATTACTGAGAATAACTTTCAATTGTATTTTTTGTCAATTGTATTTAAATACAAACAGCTCCTGTGATTGGGTTTGAATCTGTGCACCAGGGCCTGAGCCCGGGCTCATGGGTCCTCCTGGGTGGAGAATTATGATCTTACACTGTACATACCAGCACTTGTCATTGATGATTGAGACATTGTTGTCCTGTGAGAGTTGACCGATTAAAAAGCTTAATTTCCCGACGGAAACGAAGAAAATATGAACAGGAGGAGGCCATTCAGCCCTTCAAGCCTGTTCCACATTCATAAGAAAAAAGGACAAAAAAAAGAACAGCACAGGGACAGGCCCTTCGGCCCTCCAAGTCTACGCGGATCATGATGCCTGCCTAAACTTACAGAGTCCGTATCATTTCATTCCCATCCTATTCATGTATTCATTTAGATGCCCCTCAGATGCCGCTATCATATCTGCTCCCTCCACCTGGGCAGCGTGTTCCGGACATTCACCACCCTCTGTGTGAAATACTGCCTCACACACCTCCTCTAAACTTTTCCACAAGCACCTTAAACCGATGATCTATCGTACATGATTTTCTACCCGAGGAAGGATGATCAGACTATCCACTCTGTCCATACCACTCATAATCTTGAAAACCCCTATCAGGTCGCTCCTCAACCTCCGTCGTTCCAGTGAGAAAAAAATCGAGTTCATTCAACCTTTCCTCATAACACTTTCCACACGAGGCAACATCCAGGTAAAACTCTTCTGAACTCCCTCCAAAGCATCCACATCCTTCTGGTTGTGTGCGACCTGAATTGTACACAATGTTCCAAATGAGGCCTATCTCAAGTTCTGTACAGCTGCAGCATGACCTGCCATTTTATTATGCTCAATGCCCCGAACAATGAAGAACAAAGAACAAAGAAAATTACAGCAAAAGTACAGGCCCTTCGGCCCTCCAAGCCTGCACCGACCATGCTGCCCGACTGAACTAAAGGCCCAACCTTCAAGGGATCATATCCCTCTATTTCCATCCGATTCATGTATTTGTCAACATGCTCTATGCATTCTTGGCTGTCTTATCATGTGCCTTACCACTTTCAGTTATCGGTGGACATGTACACCCAGATCTCTCTACCTGTCAATATTCCAAAGGGTTCTACCGTTTACCGTCTAATCCTGCATGTATTGTACCTCAGAGGGACGTTTTTTACACAGAGGGTGGTGGGGGCCTGGAATGCGCTGCCAAGGAGGGTGGTGGAGGCAGGCACGCTGACATCGTTTAAGACTTACCTGGATAGTCACATGAGCAGCCTGGGAATGGAGGGATACAAACGATTGGTCTAGTTGGACCAAGGAGCGGCACAGGCTTGGAGGGCCGAAGGGCCTGTTTCCTGTGCTGTACTGTTCTTTGTTCTTTGTTCTTTGTTCTTTCAAAATGCATTATCTCACATTTGTCCGGATTAAACTCCAACTGCCATTTCTCTGCCAAATCCTCCAATACATCTGTGTCTTCCTGTATCCTGTGAATCCGGTGAACTGATGCGGCGACAAAAATCTCTCCCAATTTCAACAAAATGAAGGAGATTTGTCATCGACTTCAGGAAGCATAGAGGAGAATATGACACTGTGCACATCAACGGGGACGAAGTACAAAGGATCGAGAGCTTCAGGTTTATAGGTGTCTAGATTATCAAAACCTGTCCTCGTCCCCCCATGCTGACACTACAGGTAAGAAAGCCCACCAATGCATCTAATGTCTCAGAAGACGAAGGAAATTTGGCATGTCAGCTACGACTCTCACCAACCTTTACCAGATGCACCGTAGAAAACATTCTTTCTGATTGTTTCACAGCTTGGTATGGCTCCTGCTCTGCCCAAGACCGCAAGAACCTACAAAAGATCATGAATGTAGCATTTCTGTGTGTTCATATCACGGACAACCTGTCCTGATCCCTGCATGCCGACGCAATGGTTAAGAAAGGAGGCAAAGGAAATTTAACATGTCCGCTACGACTCTTGACAATTTTAAAGAAGCAATCTTTCTGGTTTTATCACAGATTGGTATGACTCCTGCTCTGCCCAAATCCGCCAGGAACTACAAAGAAGCACAATCCCTCACGCAATCCAGCCTCCCATCGACTGACAATGTCAATACTTCCTGCTGCCTCTGGAAAAGCAGCTAATATAATCAAGTACCCCCCACACCCCGAACAAACTCACTTCCACCTTCTTCCGTTGGGAAATAGATACAAAAGTCTGAGGTCACGTACCAACCGACTCTGGAACAGGTTTTTCCTTGCAGCCATCAGACATTTGAATTAACCTACCTTGCACTAAGTTGATCTTTCTCTCCACCGTAGCTATAACTGTAACACTACATTCTGCAGTCTCTCGGTTCCTTCTTTATGAATGGTATGCTTTGTCTGCAGAGCACACAAGAACCAATACTTTTCACAGGGTGCTAATACATGCAACAATAATGAACCAAATTAAATCAAATCAAATCTAATCCACCAAAAGATAATCCTCTTCACTCTCTGCAACTCCGCCAATTTTTGTGGACTTGTTGCGAACTTACTAAGCTGACCAGCTACATTTTCCTCCAAATCATTTGTACTTCCTACTAACAACAAAGATCTCGAGACTGATTCCTGTGGAACACCGCTGGTTACAGCCTTCCATTCAGAAACGAACCCCTCTACTGCTACATCTGTCTTTTATAGCCAAGCCAGTTATCAATCAATTGTGCCAGCTCCCATCTGATCCCGTGCAACTTAAACTTTCATACCAGCCTACCACGAGGCACCTTGTGAAAGCCTTTACTGAAGTTAATGTATACACATCCACTGCATTTCCCTCATCTTTAATCTTGGTCACTTCCTTGAAAAACTCGATCAAGTTAAAGCGGCACAACTTCCCCTGCACAAAAGCATGCTGTCTGCCACTAATAAGACCAGTTTTTTCCAAATGTGAGTAAATCCTGCTCCTTAGAATGTTTTGAAATAATTTCTGTCCCATTGACGTGAGGCTCACAAGCCTATAATTTCCTGGATTATCCCTGCTGCCCTTCTTAAACAGTGGAACAACATTGGCTGTCCCTCAGTCCTCCGGAACTTCTCCCGTAACCAATGAGGATACAGAGATATCTGTCAAGGCCCCTTCTCCCTCATGCCCCTGTAGGTGCCTTTACTCCACTGAAATACCATTGCATCTGATTCCAGCTTCTCCCTATCAAACTGCAGAGTACATTCTGTCATACAATGGAGACTGTCTCCTGAGAGCTCCTTCACCCTAAGCTACCATCTCAAGAATGCCTCATTTCAAATCATCAAATCCAGAATTCCATGTTTCCCAGTGGGCTCCACCACATGCTGCTCCAAAAACCCATCTTGCAGACATTCCACAAATTCATTTTCCTGGAACCCACTGCCGACCTGATTGTCCCAGTCCTCCTCCATATTAAAGTATCCCATGATCACTGTAACCTCACATTTCTTAGATACCTTTTTTATCTCCTGTTGTATTTTGTTCCCCACATCTTGACGAATGTTCGGAGGCCTGTACATTACTCCCATCAGGGTCATTTTACTTTTGAAGTTGTCCAACTTTAGCCACACTGACTCTATGGCCTGACTTTTACTGTCCAGGGAATGGTCTGTTGACCTCGGGCGGGATTTTACGGTTTTGGGGTAAGCAAGGACATAAAATCGTCTGACCGGATATCCTTTCTTGTTGACAACTTAATTTATTTTCTTGCGAACAAAGCAACCTGTCTGTCTTTTCAAAAGGTTGTGTATCTTCGTATATTATGCTCCCAGACTTGGTTTTCTTGCAGCCTCGTCTCTGTGACGCCCACAACATTGTACCCGCAAATTTCAATCTGCACTACGAGCTCATTGACTTTATTTTGAAAGCTTCATGCATTCAAATACAACACCCTCAGTCCTACTTTAAACCCCCGCCCCCGCTTGCCGATTGTCCTTACGTTATCTGATGTGCAGTCCATGGGTTCTCACAATATCCTGGGGTTATACTGAAGAAATACGTGTTGGGGGGTGGGGGGGGGGGGGCGGGGGGGGGGGGGGGTGGGGGTGGGGCGGGGGGGGCGGGCGGGGGGGGGGTGGTTGGCGGTGCCAAGAAAATGAAGCATTCAGGACAATTGATAATGTGAGACCATCAGATGTACAAAGTCATGGAGGGAGAAGATCAGGTGAGTGTGAAAATGACGGCTTTACCCGATGAGCTGGTAACAGACGTCAGAGAGCACAAGGATGATGGTAAATGGGTCTTGGTGAAAGTTGGGATATGGACAGCGGATTTTGAGATGAGCTTTAATTCTGCAGCTTTGTAACTCGGAGGCTGGTTAGCAGAAAACTGGAGGCAGAAATTGTGACAGCTGGAGTGAGGCAAAGGATAATTCTTCTGGTGACAGTAGACAGGATTCATGATGTGATGGATAGCACAGGAACTGACCCTTGGGCTCTCCAAGCCAATGCCAATCATGATTTACCATGTTTACCAGGCTGATTCCGAGGATGGCAGGACTGATACATGAGATTGATTAGGTTAGGATTGAGTGGGGATTTCATAGAGACTTCTTAAACTATAACAGGACTGGACAGGGTAGATGCAAGGAGGATATTCCCGATGGTGGGGGGAGTCCAGAACGAGAGGTCACAGTCTAAGGATTGAGGCTAGACCATTCAGGACAGAGATGAGGAGACATTTCTTCTCCCAAAGTGTGGTGAGCCTGTGGAATTCATTGCTGCAGGAAGTAGCTGATGCCAAAAGAATGAAAGTATTCAAGAGGTAACTAGATATAGCACATGGGACGAATGGGATTTTAGGCTATGGGGAAAACGCAGGATTAGGCAATTGAGTTGGACGATCAGCCATGATCGGAATGAATAGCAGAGCAGGCTCGAAGAGCTGATTGGCCTCCTCCAGCTCTTATTTTCTACATTTCTATGTTTCTATAATATCCTAATTAAACAAAAAAAAGAAGCTACTGCCTTTACTCTGAACGTATCTCTCCATTCCACCACATGCTCTGGCAACACGTTCCATGCACCCACCACACTGCATGAAAAACCTCCCCTACACACCTCCCTTAAACTTTCTCCCTCTCACCTTGAACCTGTGCCATCTCGTAATTGACACCTTCTACCCTGGGAAAAAAGTCTCGGACTATCCTCCCTGTCTTTTCCTCTCATACATTTGCAGACATCTATCAGGCTTCGCCTCAGCCACTGTCTTTCCAGTGAAAACAATTCTAGTTTATCCAGCCTCTCCTCAGACCAAATCCCCCCACAACAGGCATGTCTTCAGTATAACGACAGGAAATTGTATGACACCATAGACTGCACATCAGATAACGTAACGACAATGGGAAGGGGGTGGGTAAAGTAGGACTGAGGGTGTTGTATTTGAATGCACCAAGTTGACAAAATAAAGTCAATATCATTGTAGTGCACGTTGAAATTGTTGGGTACAACTCTCAAGACCACGCAAAATATTTTTAAATTGATTCTTTGGACATGGGTGTTGCTGGGTGGCCAGCATTTTAAATTGCTCATTCGCAGTTGCCTTTGAGAAGGTGATTGTGAGCCAGCGTCTTGAATTGCTGCAGTCCATGTGCTGTGGGTTGACCCACAATGCCGTTAGGGAGGAATTTTAACACAGCAACTGTGAAGGCACTGACGATATATTTCCAAACCAAGGCGTTGAGCGGCTTGGAGGGGAGCTTGCAAGTGCTGGTGTCCCCATGTATCTGCAGCCCTCGTCCTTCTAGGCATAAGTGGTCTTTGAATCATGTCTAAGTATCTTGGGTGAATTGCCGCAGTGCATCTGGTCGATAGTATACACTGCATTGGTGATGGAGGGAGTGAATGTTTTTGGATGTGGTGCCAATCAAGTGGACTGCTTTGCTCTGGATGGTGTCAAGCTTGCTGAGTGTTGTTGGAGCTGCACCCATCCAGGAAGTGTGGACTATTCGATCACACTCCTGACGTATACCTTGGAGATGGTGGATAGGTTTTGGGGAGTCAGGAGGTGACTTACTCGCCACATTATTCCTCGCTCTTGACCTGCTCTTCTCACCATTGTGTTGTTGTGGTGAGTTGAGTTGAATTGGACAGGGAACAGAGATTAAGTCTGAAACTGAAGTCAATGGACTTCATGTTCCCAAAACTGAAATAAGGAGAGTAATACAATGAAACATAGCTGACAAATAGAATAAGTGGAAACAGAAACTTACAGGGACACCAACAATAGCAAGGATTGGATAGTAAACCCTTTG
The DNA here is from genome assembly GCF_964213995.1 of Mustelus asterias. NCBI lineage: Eukaryota > Metazoa > Chordata > Chondrichthyes > Carcharhiniformes > Triakidae > Mustelus > Mustelus asterias. Next base: position 38,734 of record NW_027592067.1, read on the forward strand.
AATAACCCAGAGCACCAATTCGATGTGCATTGTTAACGGTAAGAAACCAAACCCATCTTGAGAAAGATAGAACAGACCGTCAACAAAACTCCTGTCCAGTGTTGTAACATTCCAATCCATTGTTCCCAGATTCTGATACATTGTTGGAACATTCCAATCCATTGTTGCCAGATTCTGATCCATTGTTGGAACATTCCAATCCATTGTTCCCAGATTCTGATCCATTGTTGGAACGTTCCAATCCATTGTTCCCAGATTCTGATCTCTCCTCTCCCTCCCTCTCTCTCCACAGCCGCTGATCTCTCTTAGTGTCGGAGTTGCCGCTCCCGCTGCCTCAATGGGACAACACATTGAACGGAATCCCTTATTAATAGAAGACGGAAATCCCTCCAGGCACACTAATCGGATCCACGGAGACTCACATCAATTCCAGTCACTAAACAAATAGCTTCACTTCACCCCGTTTCATATCACAATAGAATAGAACATTTACCCAGCCTGGATAATGGTGGAGGTTCACTGAGAGCAGGACATTTGGAAATACTGGAGACACTGCCCATAAAGTTTCAATCTTCCCAATTATTTCAAAATTAATTTTATGGGACGTGGGTATCGCTGGGTAATCCCAGCATTTATTGTGCATTCCTAGCTGCCCTTAAGAAGGTGGTGGTGAGCTCCTTTTTGAAGCACTGCAGCTGTTAGGGAGGATTTGGACCCAGTGACAGTGAAGGAACAGCTGATATATTTCGAAGTCAGGATGGTGCGAAATTTGCCAACTGTAGTTGTGTGGCCCCTTTTAGTGAGAATTTCATACATAGTCAGCACGGATTGATGAAGGGGAAATCATGCTTGACAAATCTGTTCAAATTCTTTGAAGATGTAACAAGTAAAGTTGGCGAGGGTTGGGTGGGTGGGGGGGGGGGCGAGGAGGTGGGATAGTCGATGTGGTATATTCGAACTTTCTGAAAGTGTTTCGGAAGTCCCGCATTGGAGATTATCGTGCAAGATTAAAGCACGTGGGATTGGGGGAAGTGTATTAAGATGGATATTACGAAACAAAGAGTAGGAATTACTGGGTTCTTTTTAAATTGGCAGCCCGTAACTCGTAGGGTGTCAAAGGGATCGGTGCTGGGACCCTAGCTAATCACAATATTTCTTAATGATTTGAATGAGGGAACAAAATGTAAGTTTGTAGATGATACCAAGTTGGGTGGGAGGGTGAGCTGTGACGAGGATGCAGAGATCCTTCAGAATGATCTGGACAGGTTGTATGAGGGGGCAAATCAATGGAAGATGCAGTATAATTTGGATAAATGTCACGTTATTCATTTTGGAAGCAAAAACAAGAAGGCAGATTACTGCGTAAATGGCTCCAAATTGGGAGAAGGGAGTGTGCAGCGGGACCTGGGTGTCCGGTACCGGGGCGGCACGGTAGCACAGTGGTTAGCACTGCTGCTTCACAGCTCCAGGGTCCCGGGTTCGATTCCCGGCTCGGGTCACTGTCTGTGTGGAGTTTGCACATTCTCCTCGTGTCTGCGTGGGTTTCCTCCGGGTGCTCCGGTTTCCTACCACAGTCCAAAGGTGTGAGGGTTAGGTTGATTGGCCATGTTAAATTGCCCCTTAGTGTCCTGGGATGCGTAGATTAGAGGGATTAGCGGGTAAAATATGTAGGGGTAGGGCCTGGGTGGGATTGTGGTCGGTGCAGACTCGATGGGCCGAATGGCCTCCTTCTGCACTGTAGGGTTTCTATGATTTCTATGATTTCCTTGTGCACCAGCCACTGAAGGTAAACATGCAGGTGCAGCAGGCAGTAAAGGAGACTTATAAAATTCTAACAGGACTAGACAGGGTAGATGCATGGAGGATGTTCCTGATGGTGGGGGAGTCCTGAACCAGGGGTCACAGTCTGAGGATTCAGGGTAGATCATTTAGGACGGAGATGAGGAGACATTTCTTCATGCAAAGAGTTGTGAGCCTCTGGAATTCATTACCAAAAAGAAGTCGTTGATGCCAAAACTGAATGTGTTCAAGAGGCGACCAGATATAGCACTTGGGGCAAATGGGTTCAAAGGTTATGGGGAGAAAGCAGGATTAGGCAATTGAGTTGGACGATCAGCCATGATTGTAATTAACGGCGGAGCAGGCTCAAAGGGTCAAATAGACTCCTCCTCCTCCTCTGTTCTTTGTTTCTATGTACCGATATAAGCATTTTTTCTGAAGCCTTATTGAGCTGCCATCCATTTATTACACCGGCAACGAGGAGAAAGTAACTCTAAAAGACATTGGGTTCTCAGTGCAGAATTAAAGGGGTAAGAGACTGGAGCATCGAAAATAAGAATCAAGTTAAAAGTGTATGTTTCCTCTTGAAATGAGAACAATTCGACACTGAAGTGGAAACTGTTACCACTGTATTGACATGCCAAATGTCCTTAACCTCCGAGAAAGTAGAGGGATCTGTGAGCTTTCTTCATTACAGTGTCGGCATGGGGGGGGGGGGGGGGAGGAGGTGGTTGGGACAGGTTGTTGTTGATCTGGACACCTGCAAAACTGAGGCTTTCTTGCACTGTGTACACACATACATATTACAAGCAGGAGTATGCCATTCATCCCCTCAAGCCTGCTCTGCTATTCAAAACGTTCAAGGTCAGATTGTAAAGTCAATCCCACAATCTTGCCAACCTCTCATAATATTCACACCGCCTTCTTAAAAAGATTCAAAGACTCTGCTCCCACCAGTTTTAAGGAGTAACCAACCAAGTAGAAGAGGGCAGTGCAGCTGACAATGGACTTTAGCATGACCTTTGTACAGGCACCGCGTGGTAGGTTGTTGCATCAGATCAAATCTCACGTAATGCAGGGTGAGGTTGCGACTCGGAGAACAAATTGGCCTGATGATCGAAGAGAGTGGGTATTTGTCATGGGTTGTTTTTCAATCTGGTGGCCTGTAACTAGCGGTGTGCCCCGGTTTCCTCCCACAGTCCGAAAGGCGTACTGGGGTTAGGGTGCATTGGGCCATGCTAAATTCCCCCCTCAGTGTTACCCGAACAGGGGGGTCTCGCTGCCTCTCTGCATGGACAGAGAGGTAGGGAGGGAGTCCCGCTTCCTCTCTGCATATCCAGTGGGGTAGGGGAGGCGATCTCGCTACCTCTCTGCATGCACAGTGGGGTACGGAGGGGGTTCTCGCTGCCTCCCTGCATGCACAGTGGGATAGGGAGGGGGTCTCGGTGCCTCCCTGCAAGCACAGTGCGGTAGGGAGGAGGGCCTCGCTGCCTCTCTGCATGCACAGTGGGGAACGGAGGGGGTCTCGCTGCCTCTCTGCATGCGCAGTGGGGTAGGGAGGGAGTCTCGGTGCCTCCCTGCATGCACAGTGGGGTATGGAGGGGGGGCCTCGCTGCCTCTCTGCATGCATAGTGGGGTACGGAGGGGGTCTGGCTGCCTGTCTGCATGCACAGTGGGGTAGGGAGGGAGTCTCGTTGCCTCCCTGCATGTAATTGATATGGGGAAGGATGGTGATGCGTTCAGATGGTGGGGGTCGGGCTATACCCGGTCAGGGGCTGCTCACAAATGGCTGCGGGCCCCGGACTATCTGGGGGCAGCTGCGTTGTTGAAGCGAGCTGCAGCAGCAGATAGCTGACAGATGTCTCTCTCAGATCAGGCAGCTCACTGCTGGCTGCAATTGTGCATTTGCAGCCACATAGTTTTGGTGCGTGGTCGGTACCCCAGCCAGCGCTGTGAGAGCTGCACGCGATGGGGCCACTGCTGAGGGTGGTCGAACAGCCATTGAGTTTTATCAGCACAAAATGAGGCCCTTCGGCCCATTATGTCTGAACTGGTCATCAAACACCTATCCAATCAAATCCAATTTTCCAGCACTCGATCCACAGCCTTGTGTGCTCAGGCGTTTAAATTACTGATCTAAATGCCGCTTGTGGTTATTCCCGCTTCTACCATCCTTTCAGGCCGTGAGCTGCAGATCCCAACACCCTGTGGATGGGAACATTTTTCCAGAAATCCACACAAAAATCTGCCCTTTACCTGAAATCCACGCCCCTCTGGTTATTGACACGTCTACTAAAGGGAAAAAGTTTCTTCCTATCTGTGTACAGCATAATTTTGTACATATCCCTCAGGTCCCCCCCACCTGTAAAGACTTCCCACCACCACCCACTACATCCACTCCCCCTCCAGCCGTCTCTGCTCTCAGGGGAAAAAAAACAGCCTAACCCGCCTCTCCTCATAGCTGAAACTCTCCAGCCCAGGCAGCGTCCTGGTGAATCTACTCTCCACTGTCTCCAGTGCAATTACATCCTTTCTGTAGTGTGATGACCAGAGCTGTACACAGTTCTCTTGCTCTGGTCTAACCAGCATTTTATACACTTCCATCATCACCTCCCAGCTCTTATATTCTATGCTGCGGCTGCTAAAGGCAAGTATCCTCCATGTTGTCTTAACCACCTCCTCTACCTGTCTTGCTGCCTGAGGGACCCTCATAAATGCAAAACACATTCATTCGGGTCCTCTTCACTTCCTCACACTCTACTGTTCATTGTGCATTTCCTTGCACTGTTAGTCCTCCCAAATGTATCACTTCACATTTTTCAGGTTTAAATTCCATTTGCCCATCTGACCAGCCTGCCTGTTTTCTCGACACAGTGGCACAGTGGTTCGCGCCGCTGCCCCACAGCGCCAGGGACACTTGTTCGATTCATGGCTTGGGTCATTGTATGTATGGATTTTGCACATTTTCCCCGTGTGTACGTGAGTTTCCTCCGGGTGCTCCGTTCTCCTCCCACATTCCAAAGACGTGTGGGTCAGGTGGATTGGCCAGGCTAAATTGCCCTTAGTGCCAGGGAGACTCGCTAGGGTAAATGCATGGGGTTATGGAGATAGGGCCTGGGTGGGATTGCGGTCGGTGCTGAGTCGATGGGCCGAATGGCCACCTTCTGGACTGGAGAATTCTATGATTCCTGTAATCAAAGGCTTTCCTCCTCAATATTTACCCAACCACCAATTATTGTATCATCTGCGAACTTACTGATCACACCTCACACATACCTGTCTAGACCATCAATGTGCACCACACCAGCAAGGGACCCAGCATCGATCCCTGTGGGACCCCACTGGACACAGGCTTGCAGTCGCAAAAGCAACATTCGACCATCAAACTATCCTCCTGCCAATCAACCAATATTGAATGCAATTTACCAAATTGCCCTGGATTCCATCGGCTATCACTTTCTTGTTCCTTCTCCCATGAGGAATTTGTCAAAAGCTTTTCTGAAGTCCATGTAGACTCCGTCGACTGCACTTCCCTCATCTACTCATCCAGTCAGCTCCTCAATATATTCCAACAAATTGTGAGACATGATATCCCTCTGACAAAGCCATGCTGACTGCTGTTCATAAATCCTTACTTAGAAATCATAGAAACCCTACAGTGCACAAAGAGACAACTTGGTCCATTGAGTCTGTACCGACGACAATCCCACCCAGGTCCTACTCCCATATCCCGACTCATTTATCCGCATCTCAGGACACTAAGGGGCAATCTTAGCATGGCCAATCAACCGAACCTGCACATCTTTGGGCTCTTGAAGTGTAGATTACTTCTGTCCCTCAGATTGTTTTCTATTCATTCCCATACGACGGATATGATGATGATTGTGTCCTGGTCGTGATCTTGGATGTCTCCAAGGCACCCTGTAGGATGGCAGTATAGCACAGTGTTTAGCCCTGCTGCCTCACAGCATCAGGGACCCTGGTTCAATCCCCGAGATTCCATCATCACCAGTGAAGCTTCTTTAAAACTTTGAAACCAGCTCCATTCTCACATATTGCCTGTTGGGATTTCTCCGGTTGCAAGAACCTGTGTTGTTTGTCTGGAAAGGATCCAGTTTGAGCAAGTCCAGTTTCTCGCAGCTCCCCAATGTCCACATTGAGCCTTGTAAATTCAGTCTCGAGCACAGCAGTCCCGTGTACATAATCAATCTGCATAAGGCCAGGGCACATCGTGCTAATGTTTCAGCTTGAGATGTGAAAGGCTGATTTGGTTTGATTTGAATTGATTTGGTTTATTATTTTCACATATTATAAATATGTGATCCAAGCCGGGAATTGAACTCAGGTTCCTGTGAGACAGCAGTGCTAACCATTGTGCCATCATGCTGCCGACTCAAGAACAGCCTCTTCTCTGCTGTCATCTGACATTTTAATGGACCCACATCGCATTATGATCTTTTATTACACCCTTGCTCTGAGTCCAACATCACATTCTGCACTCTCTCCTTCTCTCTGTTCAGAGTTACAGTGTTACAGAGTTCAGTGCTGGGCCAGGGAGATGTTGTCTGTGGACCTGTTGGGGCGGTAGGTGAACTGTAGTGTACGCAAGCAATCTGGGAGGCCGGAATTGATTCATGCCATGACGAACCTTTTGATGCATTTCATAACATTGGATATCAGAGTCACCGGACGATAGTCATTAAGGCAGCCTGCTTGGCTTTTATTTCGGACTGTCCTTGGTTTGAGATTTTCTGGCCTGGTGCATAGATTAGCAACCTTCCTGCCGAGAGAGGGCTCACTGAGCTTCAGCGGTGCAGTCGGCCATAGTGGGAGAGGACCAAACGCACAGGGCACTATGGACGGTCGCTATTCACTGAACACTGAAGCTTTCTCCCACTGTTGAAAGCAAACCCTGGTACTTGTGTTCTGTGCCAATCGAGTGTGGAATTATTGTATCTTCCTGTGTCGTGCTAATGGTGGCCGCGAAGCTGTGGTCTCCTCTCCACGGTACAGTCCTCGGAAGAATAGAGATTCTGAACTGTCGACACATCAGGATCTCCCTCTCCAACTGTTAGTATTGTCCAGAGGAAAGGGTGAAACCAGCAATGTTTGGTACCATCTCTGCTGCAGGGGTTGTCAGTAAGCTGTCTGAGAGACGGTAGATTACCACCTACAGGACTCCAGTCCGGATTTTCTGTCAGGGTTTACTCCCTCATCCTTCTTACTCACCAATTCCCCACAAGGTAGAGGGACTATATATCTGTAGCTGAGTGAGGGTCAATGTTGTGGACTCGCCGGAAAACCCTCTGCCAAATACTATTGTGTCGCTACCTAGAGCAGCATGGTGACACAGTGGTTAGCACTGCTGATTCACAGCGTCAGTGACCTGGGTTGATTACGATTACCTTAACAATGGAAAGGGATAGGTATATAACAAAAAGCAAGTGTTATGGCTGGGGGAAAGGAAATTATGATGCGATTTAGGTGGCATAGGTTGGGGAAGGAATCTGCAGGGGATAGGCACAATTGTAACGTGGAACTTGTTCAGTGAACAGCTACTACGCGTCCTTGATAAATATGTACCTGTCAGGCAGGGAGGAAGCAGTCGTGTGAGGGAACCATGGTTTACTAAGGAGGTTGAATCTCTTGTGAAGAGGAAGAAGGAGACTTATGTTAAGATGAGCCGTGAAGGCTCGGTTAGGGCGCTTGAGAGTTACAAGTTATCCAGGAAGGACCTAAATAAAGAGTTAAGAAGAGCCAGGAGGGACATAAGAATTCTTTGACAGGTCGGATCAAGGAAAACCCTAAAGTTTTCTATGGGTATGTCAGGAGTAAAATAATGACTCGGGTAAGTTTAGGGCCAGTCAAGGACAGTAGTGGGAAGTTGTGTGTGGAGTCTGCAGAGATAGGAGAGGCACTAAATGAATATTTTTCGTCGGTATTCACACAGGAGAGGGACAGCGTTGTCGAGGGGAGTACTGAGATGCAGGCTGTTGGACTGGATGGGATTGAGGTTCATGAGGAGGACGTGTTAGCAATTCTGGAAAGGGTAAAAATAGATACGTCCCCTGGGCCAGATGGGATTTATCCTAGGATTCTCTGGGACGCTAGAGAGGAGATTGCAGAGCCTTGGGCATTGATCTTTGTGTCGCTATTGTCCACAAGAACAGTGCCAGAAGACTGGAGGATAGCAAATGTTGTCCCCTTGTTCAAGAAGGGGAGTAGGGACAACCCTGGTAAATATAGACCAGTGAGCCTTACTTCTGATGTGGACAAAGCTTTGGAAAGCATAATAAGAGATAGGATTTATAATCATCTGGAAAGGAATAATTTGACTAGGGATCGTCAGCGTCGTTTGGTGAAGGGTAGGTCGTGCCTCAGAAACCTTACTGAGTTCTTTGAGAAGGTGACCAAAGAGGTGGATGAGGTTAAAGCGGTTAATGTGGTGTATAGGGATTTCAGCAAAGCGTTTGATAATGTTCCCCATGGTAAGCTTTTGCAGAAAATATGGACACACGGGATTGAGGGTGATTTAGTGGTTTGGATCACGAATTGGCGAACTGTAAGAAAGCTGAGGGTGGTGGTTGATGGGAAACATTCATCCTGGAGTTCAGTTACTAGTGGTGTACCGCAAGGAGCTGTTTTGGGGCCACTGCTATTTGTCATTTTTATTAATGACCTGGATGAGGGCGTAGAAGGAGGGATTAGTAAATTTGCGGATGACACTAAAGTCGGTGGAGTTGTAGACAGTGTGGAGGGAAGTGGCAGGTTACAGAGGGAAATAGATAAGCTGCAGAGCTGGGCTGAGCGGTGGCAAATGGAGGTTAATACGGTAAAGTGTAAGGTGATTCACTTCGGAAAGACTAACAGGAATAAAGAGTACTGGGCTAATGGTAAGATACTTGGTAGTGTGGATGAACAGAGGGATCTGGGTGCCCATGTGCATAGATCCCTGAAAGTTGGCACCCAGGTTGATAGGGTTGTTAAGAAGGCGTAAGGTGTTTTAGCTTTTATTGGTCGAGGGATTGAGTTTCGGAGCCAGGAAGTCATGCTGCAACTGTACAAACTTCTGGTGCGGCCGCATTTGGAGCATTGCGTACAGTTCTGGTCGCCGCATTATATGAAAGAAGTGGAAATGTTGGAAAGGGTGCAGAGGATCTTTACCAGGATGTTGCCTGGTATGGTGGGAAAATCGTATGAGGAAAGGCTGAGGGGCTTGAGGTTCTTTTCGTTAGAGAGAAGAAGATTAAGAGATGGCTTAATAGAGACATACACGATGATCAGAGGATTAGATAGGGTGGATAGTGAGAGCCTTTTTCCTCGGATGGTGATGGCTAACACAAGGGGACATAGCTTCAAATTGAGGGCTGAGAGATATAGGACAGATGTTAGAGGTAGGTTCTTTACTCAGAGAGTAGTAAGGGCGTGGAATGCCTTGCCTGCTGCAGTCGTGGACTCTACAACATTAAGAGCATTCAAATGGTTATTCGATAAACATACGGATGATGTTGGAATAGTGTAGATTAGGGGGCTTTAGATTGGTTTCACTGGTCGGCGCAACATCGAGGGCCGAAGGTCCTGTACTGCGCTGTAACGTTCTATGTTCTATGTTCTAATCCGGCCGCCATCCCTGAACTCTCAGTCTCAGCCCCGAGTCCAATTCCCATTCCTATAAGCCCAGTCACTAATTCGGTTCCCGTACCGATGAATCCGGTCACCACCCACCGACGGGACGGACAGAACAACAATGTGACCGATGTAACTCCATACATCATGACACAGCTCACTGGAGTATTCGAACCATCCGGTGATCCACATGCTCTCTTTGACCAGGTCACCCAATATAGTATTTAAACGGCCGAGACGAGGCAGAGGAGATTAAACTTTTCTGTTATGTTTCAGTCCTGCCATCCGTTCCGCCCTACCCGAACCCCAGAACGTGGCCGGGGGAACCCTACCACAAACGAAGGCAGCCGTTCTGGACGCCACAGGTTTCATTAGGGATGACCCAGTACAAGGCTTAAACAACTACCAACAAAAGCGAGGGGAACACCCGGCCGCCTATGCTGGCCGACGATGGAACCAATTTGTTGCCGTTTTCGGCCAATTAAAACGAGTGTAATTAAGAACATAAAAACATAAGAAATAGGAGCAGGAGTAGGCCATCTTGCTCCTCGAGCCTGCCCCGCCATTCAATAATGATGGCTGAACTGAAGTGAATCAGTTCCACTTACCCGCCTGCTACCCAAAACCCTTAATTCCCCTGCCGATCAGAAATCCATCGGCCCGTGACTTAAACATATTCAACGAGGGAGCCTCCACCACTTCAGAGAGCACAGAATTCCAGAGATTCACCACCCTCTGAGAGAACACGTTCCTCCGCAACTCTTTCCTAAACGGACTCCCCTTTATTTTGAGGCTGTGCCCTCTCCACTTCTACCCTATCCAGCCCCTTCATTATCTTATATGCCTCTACAAGTTCACCCCTCAGCCTTCTGAACTCCAACGAGTACAAACCTAATCTGCTCAATCTCTCCTCATAATCTACACCCCCCAACTCCGGTATCAACCTGGTAAACCTTCTCTGCACTCCCTCCAAGGCCAATATATCCTTTCGCAAGTAAGGGGACCAAAACTGCACACAGTATTCCATCTGCGGCCTCATCAATGCCTTGTACAGATGCAGCAAGACTTCTCTGCTTTTATATTCTATCCCCCTCGCGATAAATGCCAACATCCCATTTGCCTTCTTGATCACCTGTTGCTGAGTTCTTGCGACTCATGCCTTGTACAGATGTCAATGCCTTGTACCGATGCAGCAAGACTTTTATATTCTATCCCCCTCGCGATAAATGCCAACATCCCATTTGCCCTCTTGATCACCTGTTGTACATGCAGACTGAGTTTTTGCGACACATGCACAATGACCCCCAGGCAGAGCACCGATATATTCCCAACGCCAGGTACAGGGAACAAGACAAAGCCACTTCCAGATATCCACCCTCACAAGCGCAGTGTTATTACAGTGGCCAGTTTGGCCATTTTGCCAGAGAATGTAGAGCCCCGTCCACCCAGACCCCATGGCTGCCCCAACGATTATACAGAGGGGAACCCCGACATAATCCATTGGAAGGACCTGCCAATACACCACAACCCAGTGTGTGACTCTGACACCCCTTTCAGCCTCTACCCCCAATTAGACTCCGGACTGGAAGCATGACTGTGCCAGACCTCCCCACCTTGGGTTTACGACACTGAATAGGATAGTGCAGGGAGACCCCTTGTAAAAGGCAAAGTAGGAGGCCGCCCTCTCGAGTTCCTATGGGACAGAGGAGGATCCCGTACCACTCTTAACACATCCTACCAGGAAAACAATAATGTTAAGTGGCGCTTTGGGACATTTATAGGAGGGCTTAGAAACAGACCCATTGGAATTTCGACTGCGTAATATAATATGTCATCACCCAGCTATCTTGGTTAAACTCCACCCAGTGGCAGAGCACATTCTCGGGTCCGATCTGATGAGGAAATGTAGCCTATTGTTTGACCCCGCTAACGGTTTTCTGGATCGATGATTGGTAGGGTTACATGGGGGTGAGTTTCCCCTGTCCCCTGTTTCACTTTCGAAGAAATAATAGCAAATTGGATTATTATTTAAATGGAAAAAAATTACAACAGGGTTGGAGGGATTCTCCAAACCAGAATGTTTGGTACAATACGTAGATGGTCTCCTCTGACGGACTGAAACAAGAGGGGAACATCTAAAGTTGTGGGATGAACTGCTGAACCTCCTGACTACATTCGGGTTAAAGGTCAATCCCAAGAAAGCCCAGATCATGAGACGACAGGTCTCTTACTTGGGTACAGTAGTGACTGAGGAAAAGCATGAGATAGAAAGGAAGTGAATAGAGTCTGTAACACACCTTACCTTACCAAAGGACGTGAGCTCCTTGTGCTCCTTTCTCGGCTTCGTGGGGTACTGCCGCAACCACATCGACGGTTTTGCCACTAAAGCCGAAATTTTACGAAAAGACACCTCATGGGTCTGGACTGTGCAACACACAGAAACAGCCTCAGACCTCAAACAATCCCTTGCACAAGCCCCTGCCTTACAGTGACCCAATCCTGAACTCCCCTTTGCCCTTGAAGTAGCGGCCACTGACAGCACACTCGCTGTTGCGCTCCTCCAAGAACGGCATGGATGATTCGGCCCAATCGCTTATGCTTTCCGCATACTAACTCCGGTTGAACAAAGTTTTTCGGTGAAACCCAATTATCAGTTTTCTGGGCAGTGGAGCGCATTAACTGGACAGTTGGCTTGAACCCTCTCACTTTACTTCCAGAACACAACTCCAGACAACTGCTGCTGAACAGCCGAATGAAAGATGGGACGGTTAGTCAAAACCGTATTGCACGGTGAACACTCATGTTATTGGGTCGTGTCATTGCGGTCATACACACCTAGGTCCCCACATTCCTGGCAGACAACCTAACCCACAGGGGGAGCCCCATGAATGCCAGCTTTCGGCAATTAAAGACACCAAGGGGCCATATTTGCCAAAACAAAAGGAGGGAGGAACCAGGGGAATCGGACAAACCCAGGCTCAGGACAGTTTAAACATTTTTGTAGATGGGTCATCACTGTTGGAAGAGGGAAACAGGCGGACAGGATGTGGGATGTATGTGGAAGACCAAGAAGGCGAGCCCCTGAGGGAGATAGCCTTAAAACCTCCAGCACACATGAGTGCACAAGCTGCAGAACTGGCAGCGATAGCAGATGTAGTCAGCCACCCTGACCTGTTCCCCACACCCCCAGACATACACTCCGATAGTATGCATGTCTGCAACACTTTAACAGACTCCATGCCCCGATGGGAAGCAAGGGGAATCATATCGGCAGATTGGAAACTTCTGCCATCAACCCCACTGTTAAGATTTATTTTCCAGGCTGCCCAAGACCTGGAGAATGGCATTATTAAAGTAAAGGCCCAAAACAGCACCTCCCCAATTGGGAACATAAGGGCGGATGAATTAGCCAAACAGGCTGCTAGAGAAGGGGAGTTTTGGCAACCGATAGTTACAGAGCAAATTGAAGCTGTAACTGTTAGCTCGATCAAGGTCCAAGACCTAAAACAGCCCAGAGCAGTGACCAGGAACTGAAACAAATTGAGGAAGGGGCAAACCCCGCCTCCTTTGAAACATGGCAAGACGCAATACCGTTAGGGGATGGGCCTTCCTTAAGGACGGCCTATATGAGGTCCCAACCAGGGACCATAACAACCAAATCATTTTCCAAAACCACCATGTCCAGGGCCATCAGGGGCAGGAACCACAAATGAGCGAATCATAGTTTTGGTGGCGAAACCTAGAACAGGACGTGTAGTATTACGTTGATAATTATATCATATATGCACAGAACAATCCTGATAAATATGGCCACAGAGGGGAACTGAGGCATACTCGCCCTGCGGAAGGTCCCTGGACAAATCTCCAAATTGACTGTATCGGTCCCCTACCGCCCGGAGTGGGAGATTACAAATATATCCTGGTCATCGTAGACACTTTTAGTAAATGGGTGGAAGCTTTTCCAATCTGCACTAACACGGCCAATGTCATGGCTGACATCCTAGTGCAGCAGGTATTCACTAGGGGGGCTTTCCCCGCAGCAGCGACTCGGACCAGGGCACTCACTTCACTGCCCAGGTAATGTAATGCGTAAGGGAATTGTTCGGGATAAAGCAACAATTCCACGTTGCTTACCACCCCCATTCTCGCGGTGTAGTAGAGAGGATGAACCGTACCCTCAAAGATATGATCCGTAAGACCGTTCAGCAGAACAGTCTGTTGACCCCGGGCAGGAATTTACGGTTTTGGAAAAAGGGAGGCCATAAAGTCCCACCCAGTATCATCTGACCATGTATCCTTTCTTGCTATCAACTGAATTTATTTTGCTGCTGATCATTGGTGATGGAGGGATTGAATATTTTTGGATGTAGTGCCAATCAAGCGGGGCTGCTTTGTGCTGGATGGTGTCAAGCTTCTTGAGTGTTGTTGGAGCTGTCACCCGTCCAGGCAAGTGGGGAGTGTTCCATCACACTCCTGACTTGTGCCTTGTAGATGGTGGAGGGTTTGCGGAGTCAGGAGGTGACTTACACGCCGCAGTATTCCTCGCCCCTGACCTGCTCTTGTCACCACTGTGTTTATGTGGTGAGACCAATTGAGTTTCTGGTAAACGATAACATCCTGTTGAACCTCATTTGCACCGCCTCCTAAGCTTCCTCGTCCTTCAGGCAGTGCGGTGAGCAACATTGCACACAATACCCGAAATGTTTCCGAACCAAAGTTCTATATGGCTGCATGGGATATGGGATGAGTAATCAGCTCAAGGTCAAAGGGTTAATGGAGGGTGTCATCAGTATGGACCAGCATCAGGTACAGGAATGGAGTAAATGGACATGGAGCAGAGATTAAGTGTTCAACTGAAGTAAATGTTTTCCATGTTCCCAAAACTGAAATAAGGAGAGTAATACAATGAAACATGGATGACAAATAGAATAAGTGGAAACAGAAACTTACCACGGACACCAACAATAGCCAGGATTGGACAGTAAACCCCTTGAATAACCCAGAGCACAAATTCGATGCGCATTGTTAACGGTAACGAACCAAACCAATCTTGACAAAGATCGAAAAGACCGTCACCAAAATTCCTGTCCAGTGTTGGAACATTCCAATCCTTTGTTCCCATTTTCTGATCCATTATTGGAACATTCCAATCCATTGTTCCCAGATTGTGATCCATTGTTGGAACATTCCAATCCATTGTTCCCAGATTCTGTCGGAGTTGTCGCTCCCGCTGACTCAATGGGACAACACATTGAACAGAATCCCTTATTAATAGAAGAGCGAAAACCCTCCAGGCACACTAATCGGATCCATGGAGACTCACATCAATATTAGTCACTAAATAAACAGCTTTACTTCACCCCGTTCAATCCACCACTTCTCATATCACAATGAAATAGAACATTTCAGCCTGGATAATGGTGGAGGTTCACTGAGAGCAGGACAAGTGGAAAAAGTGGAGACACTGATCATAAACTTTAAATGTTCCCATGTCTTTCGACCTTAATTTTATGGGATGTGGGTACCACTTGCTATTCCCAACATTTATTGTCCATCCCTAGGTGCTCTGAGGCAGGTGTTAGTGAGATCCCTTTTTCAACCACTGCAGCTTGTCCAGTGGGTACAACCACAGCGCTGTTACGGAGGGCATTCCAGGATTTGGACACAGTGACAGTAAAGGAACAGCTGATATATTACCAAGTCAGGATGGTGCGAGATTTGCAAACTGAAGTAGTGTGGCTCCTTTTAGGGAGAATTTCCTATGGACCATGTGATCGGGCCTGACCCTGTGTTGAGGTGGGAAGATGAGCCACTCGAGTGCGAAGGCGCAGATTCCGAGCCAGGAGAGGATTGGCAGTTGGACCCAGGAAGGTGCAGTACGCAGTTGCAGAGTTATGCTGTCTGACCATATGATAAATACAGCTTAGAACGAAACCAGAGCACCCAGAGTAAACCACGCAGACACAGAGAGAATGAGCAAACTACACATGGATGGTGACCTGAGGATGGAATTGAACCCGGGTCTCTGGCGCTGTGAGGCAGCGCGGCTAACCACTGTGCCACTGTGCCGCCACAAATGTGCAGGTTTGGTGGAATAGCCGTGCTAAATTGCCCCTTAGTGTACAAAGATAGAGTACAATTGTTCGTAAAGGGTTTCATTTCACTGCTAGCCACCTTTTCCAATTAACTCTGGCCAGCTTCTCCCTCATGTCTTTGGAGTTAACTTAATTTAATTTAATATCTTTGCATCTGACTCCAGCTTCTCCCTCTCAAACTGCAGGGTAAATTCCATCATATTGTGGTCACTGCTCCCTCAGGGTTCCTTCACTTTAAGTTGCCTAATCAAGTCTGCCTCATTTCACATCACCATCTCCGGAGTTCCCGGTTCCCCAGTAGGCTTTGTCACAGCTCATTCGTGAGGCACAACAGAAATTCATCCCAAGGAGGAGGAAACTTGCTAAGGGGAGGACGAAGCATCCATGGCTGATGAGGAAAGTCAAAGACAGCATACAAGCAAAATAATCATTGGGATGTGGGAGTGGGTGGGAGGTGTTATTTACAGGGGAGAGTGTTACATATGTTTGGGCATTCTTTAAGGGAAAGGGCCATGTGATCTCAGGTGTGGGGTTAGCTGTTGGGATCCTCCCAGAGTGGGCAGTCAATATTTGGAGTGTTGTGTGAACAGATGTAATAAAGAGTTGTGTCCCTGACACCTGACTGTGAAGTCGATATTGAAGAGAACCCTCAGCAGCTCAGCCATAAACAAACGGTCTCGGTCCCAGTGCTGCACGACTCTACCAGGAGATTCAATCCTCTATGTCCACTGTCACACTCTCCTCAAGGTGCTGACTGTCTGTCCCGGTGTCCCAGTGTCCCCCGCTCACACTCTCCTCAAGGTGCTGACTGTCTGTCCCGCTGTCCCAGTGTCCCCTCTCACACTCGCCTCAACTCATTCTTGCCTCCTTACAACTTCACAATAGAAAATGTTGAGAAAGGTTTATGTGAAACGTCTTGATAACTTTCTTCTGTACCTAACACTGAGATATAGTTCTATCTGTTGACTCTAGCTAAGATTGTACTGTACTTAGCACTGAGAGATACTTCGATGTGAAGTCATTTACTGAGGTTGTTCTGTACATGAGCTGTACATAAGATCGACTACAGCCTGGATTGTGCAGAATATATCAACCCAGATGACCGTTAACTTCATCTAAAAGCCACAACCATGATAACCATAAGACAATAAGGTAAAGGAACAGAATTAGGCCATTAGGCCCATCGAGCATGCTCCGCCATTCAATTCTGGCTGATAGGTTTCTCAAACCCATTCTCCCGCTTTTTCCCCGTAGCCCTCGAGCGCTTTACCAGTTAAGAATCTAGACATCTCTTTCTTAAATACACTCAATGACCCGGCCGCCACAGCCTTTTGTGACAATTAATTCCACAGATTCACCAGCCTCTGGCTGAAGAAATTCCTCCCCGTCACAGTTCGAAAGTAAGAAGTCTCACAATAGCAGGTTAAAGTCCCACAGGTTTATTTGGTATCATGAGCTTTCGGAACGCTGCTCATTCATCAGGTGAATGGACAACTGGTGTTGTGAGAGTTCTTATTGTGCCCACCCCAGTCCAACTCCGACATCTCCACATCACAGTTCTAAATAGCCGTCCCTTTCCTCTGAGGTTGTGGCCTCGGGTCCTAGTCTCCACTACTAATGGAACTGTCTGCCCCAAGTGCACTCTATCCAGGCCTTTCATTATTCTGTAAGCATCAATGATATCCCCCTCCTTATCCTTCCAAACTCCTTCGAGTACAGACCCAAAGTCCTCAGACGCTCCTCATGCGTAACGCGGATCATTCTTGTGAACCTCCTCTGGACCCTTTCCAAATACAGCACATTCTTCCTTAGATACGGGGCCCAAAATTGCTGACAATATTCTGAATGTGGTCTGACCAGAGTCTCACAAAACCTCAGCAGTACACCCCTGCTTTTATATTCTAGTCGTCTCAAAATGAACGCGAGCAGAGGGAGCTCTTTTACATAGAATGAATATTGAAAGATTTCCGGCCGGGCCCTATATTATTTCCAACTTTCCAGACCTCCCTCACCCTCAACACCACATCCAGGCTGTAACTGTTCTACTTTGGATGCAAAATGTGTTGGATTGAAGGAGGTTAACTGAAGCTGTTTGTTTAGTGACTGGAATTGATGTGAGTCTCCATGGATCCGATTAGTGTGTCTGGAGGGTTTTCCCTCTTCTATTAATGTGTTGTCCCATTTAGTCAGCGGGAGCGACAACTCCGACACTAACAGAAATCAGCGGCTGTGGAGAGAGAGAGAGGGAGAGGAGAGATCAGAATCTGGGAGCAATGGATTGGAATCTTCCAACAATGGATCAGAATCTGTGAACAATGGATTGGAATCTTCCAACAATGGATCAGAATCTGGGAACAATGAACCGGAATATTCCAACAATGGACCAGAATCTGGGAACAATGAACCGGAATGTTTCAACCAAGGACAGGAGTTTATTCTATTGGATTTCTGAGTTTACTGCTGATGATTTGTGGATAACATGAGCTGTTCGGTTTGAATATCTACTGAAGGCGATTCAATGTTTTTACTATCCCCTCCTGGCGATTGTTGGTGTTCTGGGTAAGTTTCTGGCTGGAATTGTACCGGCCCGACCGCCACAGGAATTAGTGCAGGCGAGGGGCGGTGCATGGGATGGTCTGTTGAACAGGGGTGGGATTTTGCAGCTTGGGGAAGAGTGAGGCTGTAAAGTCCTGACCCCTGTGTCCAGTTCCTAATTCTGGAAAGGCTGTTTAACTGTTTTGATTTTCTTGTCATTTACTGTGCTGGGTTTGCTGCTCTTTTTGAATCTCTGTATCCGGGTATTAATTCTTTCAGCCACTGACAATTGTCTCAGGGTCTATGGGCTGGGATGTCTTCTGTGTGCTGTGACTTTCCATAGACATGTGACCTCAAACACTATTCCTTCGTGAGTAAAAGATTGACACAGAATCATTTTCACCCTCTACACGTAACACCAGTTCACTGCTAATCGCCCACCCAATCAGCAGACCACAGAATCCATTTTATTGGTCATATGTGCACAGCAAGATCTCACAGAGAGAGAACATGTTTTCTAAAGTTTGAAGTTGATTCATCAGTGTCACAAGTGTGGGAACATTAACATTGCAGTGAAGTTATTGTAAAAATCCCCTGACGTTACTGTAAACATTTCAGCACCTGTTCGGGTACGCTGAGGGAGAATTTGTTTTGGCCAATGCACCTAAACAGAGTAACTTTCAGAGATTGGGAGGAAATCGGAGCACGCAGATGAGAACCAGGCAGACACAGGGAGAACGTGCAAACTCTGCACAGACCGTAGCCAAGCCTGGAATTGATCCAGGGTCTCTGGTGCTGTGCTGCAACAATGCTATCTCCTGTGACAACGCAAAGCCTCCTACATTCACAGAAACACAAACACACCTATACGCACATACATAAATACACACTTTTTCTGATAAAGGCAATCAGATTTACACATACACACACACACGAATCCAAGAATAACCACTCCAGAACGCCGCACACTTAGGGACACTCGTACACTCCCTTGCTCTCTCTCTCTCTCTCTCACACACACACACACACACACACACACACACACACACACACACACACACGCACGCACACACACACACACACACACACACACACACACAGGAGGGGCTCGGGTTTACAGCTACTCCCTGTCCATTGATGGCGGGGTGAGCAGTACAACGGTGTAACAGCCGAGAACTCAGGTCCACCCCCCATTTCTCTCCTCTTGTAACCTCACCGGCAACGGATATGCGGCGGATTCAGTCTCTGCCCATTTCTGGCGAGAGGCTGAATAAATGGTTTAAGTTTATATTTAAAAAAAATTAAATGAAATTAGCGAGCCTGGGGTGGAATCACTTGCCTTTGCAGCCTCACTGGGAGAGGTTGTGTCCGGTGAGGAAAACAGCTGGTCACATGTACATGGACGATTCGTAATGACCTCGACGATAGAACCGAAGGCCATTGAGGGCACTGGGCAAGGTCAAGGTCAAAGGTCGGTGCCCCTTGGGCACTGCCTACCAGGCACTGTACACTGGGCAGGACCAGGGAGTTGGGGCCTGCAGGGGCGGGGCCTGCAGGGGCGGGGCCTGCAGGCAGCTTGGCCCTTGGAGAGCGGGTAAACCCGGTAAGGAGGGTGGCCCAATACCACTCTGCATGTGTTGGTGGAGTAGGGAGCACGATCCCGCTGCCACTTTGCACGAGATTGGTGAGGTAGGTTGGTCGTGCTGCCCTGGTTAGGGGACGGGGCCTCGCTGCCACTTTGCATGCACAGTGGGGTAGGGAGGGGGTGTTGCTCCCTCTCTGCATGCACAGTGGGGTAGGCAAGGGGTCTCGCTGCCTCTCTGCATGCAAAGTGCGTTCGGGATGGAGGTGCGCACTGCCTCTCTGCATGCACTGTGGGTTAGGGAGGGGGTCTCGCTGCCTCTCTGCATGCACAGTGGGGTAGGGAGGGGGTCTCGCTGCCTCTCTGCACGCACAGCGGGTTCGGGATGGAGGATCGCACTGCCTCTCTGCATGCACAGTGGGTTAGGGAGGGGTGTGTTGCTGCCTGTCTGCATGCACAGTGGGGTAGGGAGGGGGTCTCGCTGCCGCTCTGCACGCACGGTGGGTTAGAGGGGTTCTCGCTGCCTCTCTGCATGCACAGTGGTGTAGGGAGGGGGTCTCGCTGCCTCTCTGCATGTAATTGATGTAGGGGAAGGAGGGTGATTGGTCCAGATGGTGAGGTTGGGGCTGTAACCAGTCGGGGGCTGCTCACAAATAGCTGCAGCCCCGGACTACCTGGGGCAGCTGCTGTGTTGAAGCTCGCTGCAGCAGCAGAGAGCTGACAGATGTCTCTCTCAGACAAGGCAGCTCACTGCTGGCTGCAATTGCACATTTGCAACCACATAGGTTTGGTACATGGTCGGTCTCCCAGCCAGCGTTGTGAGAGCTGCAAGTGATGTGGACACTGCTGATGGTGGCCTAACAGCCATCGAGTTTTAACAGCACAAAATTAGGCCCCTTGGCCCATTATGTCTGAACTGGTCATCAAACACCTAGCCAATCGAATCCCATTTTCCAGCACTCGATCCACAGCCTTGTATGCTCTGGCGTTTGAGTTGCTGATCTAAATGCCTCTTGTGGTTTTTCCCGCTTCTACCACCCTTTCAGGCCGTGAGCTGCAGATCCCAGCACCCTGTGGATGGAAACATTTTTCCTCCTATCCACACACAAATCTGCCTTTGCCTTAAATCCGCGCCCTTCTGGTTATTGACACCTCTACTGAAGGGAAAAAAGTTTCTTCCTATCAGTGTGCAGCATAATTTTGTTCATATCACTCAGGTCCCCCTCACCTGAAAGCACTCCCCACCACAACCCACTCCACCCACTCCCCCTTCAGCCGTCTCTGCTCTAAGGTAAAAAACCCAGCCTAACCAGCCTCTCTCCATAGCTGAAACTCTTCAGCCCAGGCAGCATCCTGGTGAATCTCCTCTCCACCGTCTCCAGTGTAATCACATCCTTCCTGCAGTGTGACGACCAGAGCTGTACACAATTCTCTTGCTCTGGTCGAACCAGCAATTTATACATTTCCATCATAACCTCCCAGCTCTTATATTCTATGTTGCGGCTGCGAAAGGCAAGTATCCTCCACGTCGTCTTAACCACCTCATCTACCTGTCTTGCTGCTTTTAGGGATCCGCACATCTGCACCTTAAATTCATTCTGGTCCTCTGCACTTCCTCTGACTCGACCGGACATGGTGCATTTCCTTGCCCGGATAGTCGTCCGAAATGCATCGCCTCACATTCTTCAGGCGTAAATTACATTTGCCATTTGATCAGCCTTTCAGTTTCCTCAGTATTTCTCCTCAGTATTTACCATACTATCAATTTTTGCATCATCTGCAAACTTACTGATCCTACCTCACACATTCATGTCTTGACCATCAATGTACAGTACAAACAGCAAGGGACCCAGCATCGATCCCTGTGGAACCCCACTGAACACAGACTTGCAGTCACAAAAGCCACCTTCCACTCCGGCCACTCAGCCAATTTTGAACGTACACTCAGCACGGTGGCACAATGCTTAGCACTGCTGCCCCACAGTGCCAGGGACGTGTGTTCGATTTCTGGCTTGGACCACATCTTTGTGGAGTTTTCACATTCATCCCTTGTCTGCATGGGTTTCCTCCCGGTGCTCCAGTTACCTCCCACAGTACAAAGACTTGTGGGTTTGGTGGATTGGCCAGGACATACTGGACTTAGTGTCAGGGAGAATCACTGGGGTAAATGCATGGGGTTATGGGGATGTCATCTGGGTGGGATTGTGCTCAGTGCAGACTCGATGGGCTGAACGGCCTCCTTCTGCACTGTAGGATTCTATGATTCCTGTAATCTAAGGCTTTTCTCCTCAGTATTTACCATACTATCAATTTTTGTATCATCTGCAAACGTACTGATCATACCTCACACATTCATGTCTCGACCATCAATGTACACTACAAACAGCAAGGGACCCAACATCGATCCCTGTGGAAACCCACTGAACACAGGCTTGCAGTCACAAAAGCAACCTTCCACCATCACCCTCTGCTTCCTGCCACTCAATCAATGTTGAATGTAATTTACCAACTTGCCCTGGATTCCATCGGCTATTACTTTCTTGTTCAGTCTCCCACACGGGAATTTGTCAAAAGCTTTTCTGAAGTCCATTTAGACTACCTCGACTGCCCTTCGCCCATCTACTCATCCAGTCACCTCTTCAATATATCCAGCAAATTGTTAGACATGATCTCCTCCTGACAAAGCCATGCTGACTATTGTTCATAAATCCTTACGTCTCGAAGTGGAGATTAATTCTGTCCTTCAAATTGTTTTCCAATCATTTCCCTATCACGGATATGGTGATGATGGTGTCCTTGGCGTGATCTTGGATGTCTCCAGGGCACCTTGCAGGATGGCACTATGGCACAGTGGTTAGCACTGCTGTCTCACAGCATCAGGGACACTCGTTCAATCCCTGGGATTCCATCATCACCAGTGAAGCTTTATATTACTTTGAAAACCCCGTCTGCACTGTAGTGTTTCTATGATTCTGAGTCGGTTGGTCCATGTCCTCACAATGTTTTTATCTTTTTCACTGATGGAACAAGTGGTGCACTATTCCTTAATGAGGCTGGCTGCTTTTGCAAGGCAACGGGAAGTTTAGACAGTTCAGACAGAGTCTAAAGCTTCAACAAGCTTTGAAGTTTTTGCAGTCTTGGACAGAGCAGGAGCCATACCAAGCGAGAATGTTATTTATGGTGCATCTGTAAAAGTTGGTGAGAGTCGCAGCTGACATGCGAAATGTCCGTAAACCTCTGAGAAAATAGACGCGTTCGTAGGCATTTTTAATTATAGGGTCGTCATGAAGGAGCTAGGAAGGTTTTTTCGTGATCTGGACCCTAAAACGCGAAGCTCTCGACCATTTCAACTTCATCCCATTGATGTGGATAGGGACATGTACTGCACAATGCTTCCAAAAGTCGATTTGCTTTGTTGACATTGAGGAAGAGGTCATTGTTGTCACCCCAGTTCAACAGATTCTCTGTTTCTTACTTGTTCTCGGTCTCATTCTTGTTTGAGGTCCGACCCACTGCAGGTGTCATCAGCAAACTTGGAAATCGAGTTGGAGGGGAATTTGGCCACACAGTCACCAGTGTATAAGGAGTATAGTAAGGGGTTGAGGATGCAGCCTTACGGGGCACCGCTGTTCAGGATGATTGTGAAGGAGATGCTGTTGATTGTCCTTAACTTTGCTGTCTATGGATTATGAAGTTCAGAATCCAACTGCAGAGGCAGGAGCCAAGCCCCAGGCCACGGAATTTGGACATGAGTTTCGGAGGTCTAATGGTGTTGCAGGCTGAGCTGTAGTCGAGAAACACGTGTCTGTGTTCCAGGGTTCACTGTCGGGCCAGGGAGATAGCATTGTGGACCTGTTGTGGATGTCGGTGAACTGTCATGGATCCAGGCAATCTGGGAATCCGGAACTGATTCATGCCATGACTAACCTTTTGATGCATTTCATAATATTGGATATCAGAGTCACCGGACGATAGGCATTAAGGCAGCCTGCTTGGCTTTTCCTTTGGCACTGTCCTTTGTTTGAGTTTTTACCTGGTGCAGAGATTAGCAACCTTCCTGCCGAGAGAGGACTCATGGAGCTGCACTGGTCCAGTAGACGATAGTGGGGCAGCAACAATCGCACTGAGTATTATGGACGATAGCTATTCGCTGAACCCTGAAGCTTTCTCCCACTGTTGAAAGCAAACACTGGAAGTTGTGTTCTGTGCCAATCGAGTGTGAGATTACTATTTCTTCCTGCGTTGTGCTAACGGTGGCCACAATGCTGTGATCTCGGTAGCACAGTGGTTAGCACTGCTGCTTCACAGCTCCAGGGTCCCGGGTTCGATTCCCGGCTCGGGTCACTGTCTGTGTGGAGTTTGCACATTCTCCTCGTGTCTGCGTGGGTTTCCTCCGGGTGCTCCGGTTTCCTCCCACAGTCCAAAGATGTGCGGGTTAGGTTGATTGGCCAGGTTAAAAATTGTCCCTGAGATGTGTAGTTAGAGGGATTAGCGGGTAAATATGTGGGGGTAGGGCCTGGGTGGGATTGTGGTCGGTGCAGACTCGATGGGCCGAATGGCCTCCTTCTGCACTGTAGGGTTTCTATGATTTCTATGATATCTCCTCTCCAGGGCACAGTTCTGTGAAAATATAATAGCGATTCCGTGCTGTCTTCTCCCAATGCAAACTGTTAGTGTTGTCCAGAGGCAAGGGTCAAGCCAGCACTATTTGGTACCAGCTCTGTTGCAGGGGTTGTCAGTGAGCTGTCTGAGAGACGACAGATTACCATCTACAGGACTCAAGTCTGGATTTTCTGTCAGGGTTTTCTCCCTCATCCTTCTTACCCTCCAAATCCCCCACAAGGTAGAGGGGCTATCTACTTGTAGCTGAGTGAGGGTCAATGTTGTGGACTCTCCGGAAAGTTCTCTCCCAAATGTATACCACTGTGTTGCTACTGCGGAGCAGCACGGTGACACAGTGGTTCGCACTGCTGACTCACAGCGTCAGGGACCTTGGTTCAATTCCAGGCTTGGGTCACTGTCAGTGTGGAGTTTGGACCTTCTCCTCGTGTCTGCGTGGGTTTCCTCCTGATGCTCCTCTTTCCTCTCACACTGCAAAACACGTGCTGGAATTAAAAATAATAATAAGTGATTTTATGTGTGCACATTCTTTTTTATTTCAACCCATCCTCAGTCTAAATGGTAACTTCTATCTCTGAATCATATCTAATTTTATTGTTTATTCCCCTTCCTGACAGTGAACATAATCACAATTGTGACACTGACGAGCAGAAACTGTGGTCTGTCCAAATGTGTGACTCGTTACCTGTTGGCCATGTCAGCGGGGGATCTGCTCGTCATTATCCTCGACCTGATATTCAGACACATTCCCATTCTTTATCGGGAACAGTTTGATTTCCTGCTGTCGCTCCCCATGTGTAACATCCACGCCGTCCTGCTTTATGCAGCCACTGACTGTTCTGTCTGGTTCACCGTCACTTTCACCTTTGATCGATTTGTGGCCATTTGCTGCCCCAAGCTGAAAAGTAAATATTGCAGTGAGAAATCGGCGGCTGTGGTTCTGGGAACAGTGACGGTGCTGAGCTGTTTAAAGAACATTTTCTGGTATTTTATGTTATTAAATGAATATCAGCTGGTGAACGACCCCTGGTTTTGTGATGTCACAATGGATGTTCTGGAATCTCCGGTCTGGGTAACAATTGAGTTCCTCCACAACATTCTAACCCCGTGTGTCCCGTTCGTGCTGATTCTGCTGCTCAACGCTTTCACCGTCAG
>NW_027592068.1:0-64116 GCF_964213995.1 Mustelus asterias
ACCCCACGTATTATCCTTGTTACATGCACGTCTAATTTCCTAATTTATACCATGCCATACAGTACCACCATTTAATGGCCTATAAACAACTCCTAACAAATTTTGTTGTCCATTGCTGTTCCTTAGTTCTACCCAACATCTTCAGTTGGAATTTTCTGGCCATTCATGCCAGCGGGATTCTCCAGTCCCACTGAAATGAACGTGAAATTTGGCTGAGCGCCAAATTCTCCATCCTCGTTTGCAAAGGCGACGAGGCATGAACAACTGGAAAATTCCGGCTTTTATCTGTGATACTCTCTCACTAATCTACGAACCATTATTAACATTACAACCCCACCTCCTTTAACTTTTAGGCTATCCTTCATAATGCCAAATATCCTTGAACTTGCTGTGCCGAATTTTAGTCACCTTAAAGTCATGTCACTGTAATGACAATTAGTTCATATCTGTTTACTTCTCTCTGTACCATCAATTCACCTACCTCGTTATGTGTACTCCATTCAGGCAGGGTGCCTTTAATCCTGACTTATTATTTTCACATCTTGTCTTAACTGCTGGTACACTCTTATGTTTGTCCACTCTCCCTTTCTGCCACATTTTGTTAACCATCTCCCTTATTGCTATCCTACTCTCTTATCTGCTTCTCTTTCTTTAGTTTATCGCATCTTCTCTGACCTCCACTATTTAGGTTCAAGCCCTCTACATTACAACTTGCCACAACACCAATCCCGACTTGCTGAGCGAAACAACCAAGTCAAAGCATTAATTTGATCAGTTAAAACATAAGTATATATTAAAAATTATTTAAAAGTGCCAAGCAGCAAAGCTAACTAATAAAACCTTTTTTGCCTTTCATTTAAGAATCAGAGCTGGAGAGAGACAGACTGGACTTCAAGTCCTGGCCACCAGCGAAGGGTGAGGGGACTGGAATCAATCTCTCACAGTTGTCTCCTGCAGCCACTGCCACAGGGTCAAGAATTCATAAAATAATCTATATTGCTCTGACAAAAACTTCCAAGATATTGAGTCAATCTTGGCAATGTGACGGATATAAACTTGTGTAAAGTTTGTGACTTACAACAAAGCAAGAGCCTCAGTAACAATTCTGTTAATGATTGTTGTGCTTTGTCCTTTTACTAATTCGGAGACTATCTTAGATAAAGTATTACTCAACTGTAAAGTGAGTCATCATGTGCTTATCGACAGAAGTGTATAGATTAATAGTTTAACATTAATGATTTGAATGGTTAATACTTAGAAGTTGACTTTTTAACTCATTTCATTACATTTCAAAACTGATCTCATCTACAGATGCAACAGATGTCTGACGAGAAGAATGTGCATAATATGTCTTAAGACAATTGCGTGTTGGAGTTCTAAATGGCAATTTCTTTTTATTTGTGCCAAAAAAATTAAAACACAAGCTTTTAGACAGTTACATGGGTAAGATGGGTATAGACGGATATGGGCCAAATACAGGCAATTGGGACTAGCTTCAGGGTTTTTTAAAAAAAGGGCAGCATGGACAAGTTGGGCTGAAGGGCCTGTTTCCATGGGGTAAACATCTATGATACTATGATACAAAGCAAACTCACCAGGCTGAATTTTGGCAGA
Source organism: Mustelus asterias (assembly GCF_964213995.1). NCBI lineage: Eukaryota > Metazoa > Chordata > Chondrichthyes > Carcharhiniformes > Triakidae > Mustelus > Mustelus asterias. Next base: position 1,615 of record NW_027592068.1, read on the forward strand.
GGTGGAAAGCATCCTCACCACATCCATCCCGTCAAGACCCCTTAGTATCTGATATGTTTTTATCAAGTCACCTCTTACTCTTCTAAACTCCAACAGATACAAGCCTAGCCTGTCCAGCTTTTCCAAGCTGCCCATTCCCGGTATTAACCTCGTAAAACTTCTCTGAATTGCTTCCAACACATTCACATCTTTCCTTAAGTGAGGAGACCCAAAATGTATTCCATACCATATAGAGGTTACTTTACAAGATAGATTTTGCGGTGTAGGGGTGATTTATTAGCATGGATAGAGGATTGGCTAACCAACAGGGAATCAGGATAAATGGGTTATCTTCAGATTGGTAAACTGTAACCTAGTGTGGTGCTAGAGAGATCATTGCTGGAGCCTCAATTATGTACCATCTACATTAATGACTTGGAAGATAGGACGGAATGTATGGTCAACAAATATGCTCACAAAATCAAGATAGGTAGGAAAGTCAGTTTTTATATATTTACATATCTCCTTTCATGGGATGTGAGCCGTCAGTGGCAAGGCCAGCATTTGTAGTCACAGTATTTATATGGTTCCTTTAAGTCTCTGGTCAATGGTAAGCCCAGGATAGTGGTTCAACAATGGTAATACTGTTGAATCTGGAGATGGTTAGATTCTCTTTTGTTGGAGATGGTCGTTGACTGTCACTTGTGTTGTGAAGCGCGATATAACTCACGAGGCTAGAGGTACTCGGGGAAATAAAGGCTTTTATTGACTACAACAATAGAGCTACCATATATAATACACGATCCCAGACTAAAGGGTCCCAGACAGAGCAGTGACCTTTATACCTCTCCCAGGAGGCGGAGCCCGACTGGGATGTACCATAAGAACTATATTACAGGTAGAACAGCCCAACCCTAACCCCAACAGTAACATGTAGAACAGCCCAACCCTAACCCCAACAGTAACATATATACAGACTCATAGTACTGGCCAGACCCTGGATCAGCACTACCTGGTGGGAACCAACAATGGTTCACCACATTCACCCCTCCTTTGAAAACAAAGGCCGGCGGGGTACAAAACACAGAACAATTGTTCATCAGTCTATAAGTTCAGACGGTCTGGGGGACCGCACCGTCGTTGTGACCTCCTCAACACTGGCGATGACACCGGTGTAGGCACTCGCGGTGGCGTTCTCCCCAAGGCGGTGTCCAACGGCTCCTCCAATGTCTCACGGGCCGGTAGACCCCGAGGTGGTGACAATCCGCTGAACTCAGGCACGCCTTGAAGTGGCGACCATCTCCTGGACTCAGGCAAGCTGTACACGGGAGTAAAAGGGTTAAGTGATGGTCCCGATGCTGCCCGCGCCGTGTCAGGAGGGGAAACAATAGTTGGGGGGTCTCTAACAGGAGGTATGGGAGCGACAGGGGTTTCCAAGCCCCCTGCTGGCGCCAGGTCTCGAATCGAGACCGTGTCCTCTCGCCCGTCAGGGTATGCCACATAGGCATACTGAGGGTTGGCGTGGAGGAGATGGACCTGTTCAACCAAAGGGTCGGACTTGCGGGTCCTAACATGTCGCCGCAGGAGGACAGGTCCTGAGTACGTCAACCAAGACGGTAATGAGGTCCCAGAGGAAGACTTCCGAGGGAATGAAAACAGTCTCTCATGGGGAGTAGCGTTGGTTGCCGTACACAGGAGTGAGCGTATGGAGTGGAGCGCATCAGGGAGCACCTCTTGCCAACGGGAGACTGGAAGGCCTTTAGACTTCAATGCCAGTAAGACAGCCTTCCAGACTGTAGCATTCTCACGTTCAACCTGTCCGTTACCCCTAGGGTTCTAGCTCGTGGTTCTACTAGAGGCAGTTCCGTATGAGAGCAGGAATTGCCTCAAGTCATCGCTCATGAACGACGAGCTCCTATCGCTATGGATGTAACAGGGGTACCCGAACGGGGTGAAAAGATCACAAAATGCCTTGATAACCGTGGCAGCGGTCATATCGGAACAAGGAATGACAAAGGGGAATCGTGAGTACTCATCAACCACATTGAGGAAGTACACGTTCCGATCTGTCAAGGGAAGGGGGCCCTTAAAATCTACACTCAGTCTTTCGAATGGACGAGTGGCCTTAACGAGTTGTGCCTTGTCAGGTCGGTAGAAGTGCGGTTTGCATTCTGCGCATACCTGGCAGCTTCTGGTTATAGACCTGACATCCTCCACCGAATAGGGTAGATTCCGGGCTTTTATGAAGTGGAAGAGCCGAGTGACCCCCGGATGGCAGAGGTCATTGTGGAGAGCCTGCAATCGATTCTCCTGCATACTAGCGCATGTTCCACGCGACAGGGCATCCGAGGGCTCGTTGAGTTTCCCTGGACGATACATGATGTCGTAATTATAGGTGGAGAGTTCGATTCTCCACCTCAAGATCTTGTCGTTCTTGATCTTGCCCCGTAACGTGTTATTGAACATGAACGCCACGGACCGCTGGTCCGTGAGCAGGGTTAACCGTTTGCCCGCCAAGTAATGGCACCAATGCCGGACGGCCTCCACAATGGCCTGGGCCTCCTTTTCCACCGCCGAATGTAGAATTTTGGGGCCTTGGAGGGTGCGAGAGAAAAAGGCGACGGGCCTGCCCGCCTGGTTAAATGTGGCGGCCAGGGCGAAATCCGATGCATCACTCTCCACCTGGAAGGGGATGGACTCATCGATAACGTGCATCGTGGCTTTCGCGATGTCGGCTTTCAGTTTTTCAAAGGCCAAATGAGCCTCTGGTGCTAGGGAAAAAGAGGTTGACTTGATGAGCGGACGGGCTTTGTCCGCGTAATTGGGAACCCACTGTGCGTAGTAAGAGAAGAAGCCTAAGCATCTTCTCAGTGCTTTTACGCTAGTGGGCAGGGGAGGTTCGAGGAGGGGACGCATACGGTCTGGATCAGGGCCAATGACCCCGTTTTCCATCCGAGGATAGCTAGGCGGCGCGTGCGAAATACACACTTCTCCCTGTTGTAGGTCAGATTCAGGCGAGATGCAGTGCGTAGGAATCTAAGAAGGTTGGCATCGTGGTCCTGCTGGTCATGGCCGCAGATGGTGACGTTATCCAGGTACGGGAAGGTAGCCCGCAGTCCGTTATGGTCCACCATTCGGTCCATAGCACGCTGGAAGACCGAGACCCCATTCGTGACACCAAAAGGAACCCTTAGAAAATGGTACAAGCGACCATCCGCCTCAAAAGCCGTGTATTGTCAGTCCTCTGGGCGAATGGGGAGCTGGTGGTAAGCAGACTTTAGGTCGATGGTGGAGAACACCCGGTACTGCACAATCTGGTTGACCATGTCAGATATGCGCGGGAGGGGATACGCATCCAGCGGGCGTGTATCTGTTAATGGTCTCACTATAGTCTATGACCATCCGGGGTTTGTTCCCACTCTTGACCACCACGACCTGCGCTCTCCAAGGACTAGCGCTAGGTTGTATGATCCCTTCCTTAAGGAGCCGCTGAACCTCAGATCGAATGAAGATCCGATCCTCAGCGCTGTAACGCCTGCTCTTAGTCGCGATGGGCTTGCAGCCTGGCACGAGATTCTGGAATAAAGAGGGTGTGGTAATCTTAAGCGTCGAGAGGCTACAGATGGAGCGTGTTGGGCAATTTAGAGGCTGCGGGTCTCCCACTGAAAGCGGAGGCAGTGGCCCACCGTACTGTAGGGCTACACTCTTCAAGTGGACCATGAAATTTAGTCCTAGGAGTATTGGCGCGCAAAGGTGCGGTAACACCAGGAGCTTTAAGCTCTCGTAAACCGTGCCCTGCACCGTCAGATTTACCACGCAACTCCCTAGCACGGTGACAGACCGGGACCTTGACGCCATCAAAATTGTCTGCTTGACAGGCTGAATCCGGAGGCCACACCGCTTCACGGCGTCTGGGTGAATGAAGCTCTCCATGCTCCCGCTGTCAAACAGACAATAAATCGTGCGTTTGTTTACCTGTATGTCCATCATGGACTTGTCGAGTCTGTGAGGCTTTGCCTGGTCCAGGATGATCGACGCCACCATTGGTTCGTGGGTGCCACTGCAGGCAGCTGAGATGGATGATGACGACCCCTGCTGGTCATTCGTGGTCGGTGCTGACCAAAATGGCTGCCCCCATAGGTCGCACGTGGGCGATGGCGCCAAAACCAGCGGCCCCTGGTGGTCGCGCGTCTCTTGCGACTCCGTCGTCTGGAATGGCGACGTCCTGGCCTCGCACGTGGAAGAAGCCCTTGACGATGCCGACGACGAGGAAACCGGCTCCGGGGAGTCACACGCCGCACTGCTGTTCCTGGATGGAAGTTTGGATCGGCATACCTTCGAATAATGCCCCTTCTTGCCGCAGGCGGAGCACAACACCGCTTTAGCGGGACATCGCTGCCGAGGGTGCTTCACTCCCCCACAGAAGTAACACCGCGGGCCGCCTGGAGCTGCTGCCGTCGTCAGGCCCGAGGGTGGGAACGCAATCACGCAGTTTTTCGGTCCTGCTGAATGAAGTGGGGGTCTGTGACTGCCCCTGCCACGCTGTCTCCACATGGTCGTTGGGGTACATCGCCAGACTTTTGGAGGCCATTTCTAGCGCCTCCGCTAGCTCTATGGACTTAGTGAGATCGAGATTACCTTGCTCCAACAGCCGAAGGCGGATGTAAGACGAGCCGATTCCCGCCACAAACGCATCTCGAGCGAGGTCGTTCATGTTCTGGTCTGCCGACACTGCTTTGCAGTTACAGCTCCTGGCTAACTGTAGGAGCTCGCACGCGTACTGTTCCGTCGTTTCGCCGGGCTGCCGTCATCGAGTGGCTAAGAGATATCGAGCATGCATCTCGTTCGGCGGTTTAATGTAGCGCTTCTTAAGGAGCTCGAGGGCCCCTTTGTAGTCGGTGGCCCCACGGATCGCTAAATATACAGCGTCGCTTACCCTCGCGTGGAGGACCCGGAGTCTGTCGGCGTCGGTGGTGACCACTGCGGAGCTTCGAGGTAATTCTGAAAGCATTTCAACCAATGGTCGAAGGTGTTCGAGGCGCCCGCCGCACGTGGGTCCAACATAAGCCGTTCGGGTTTAAGCATTTGCTCCATGTTCTCTGTGTCGTTTTTTTTTCAACGAAGAGAGTTCAATTGTAGTCAATAAAATTGATGCGCGATATAACTCACGAGGCTAGAGGTACTCAGGAAAATAAAGGCTTTTATTGACTACAGCAATAGAGCTACCATATATAATACACGATCCCAGACTAAAGGGTCCCAGACAGAGCAGTGAACTTTATACCTCTCCCAGGAGGCGGAGCCCGACTGGGATGTACCATAAGAACTATATTACAGGTAGAACAGCCCAACCCTAACCCCAACAGTAACATGTAGAACAGCCCAACCCTAACCCCAACAGTAACATATATACAGACTCATAGTACTGGCCAGACCCTGGCTCAGCACTACCTGGTGGGGACCAACAGTGGTTCACCACATGTTGTGTGAATGTTATTTGCCACTTATCAACCCAAGCCTGAAATTTATCTAGTTCTATGATGCACGTGGACATGGATGCTTCAGCATTTGAGGAGTCACATATGACTTAAACATTGTGCAATCAATAGTGAACACACCCACTTCTGACCTTATGATGGATGGAAGGTCACTGATGAAGCAGTTGGAGATGGTTGGTCCTTGGAGACTACCCTGAGGAGCTCCTGCAGTGATGTCCTGGGATTGAGACAATTGACCTCTGACAACCACAACCATCTTCCTTTGTGCCAGGTATGACTCCAACCAGTAGAGCCTTTTCCGCATGATTCCATTGATGTAAATGTGAGGTCGTCTACTTTGGTGAGAGGAATAGAAAAACAGAATATCATTTAAATGGAAAGCAATTGCAATATACTGTGGTACAGAAGGACCTGGGCGTACTTGTACTAGAATCACAAAAGTTTAGAAAGCTGATAAAATAAATAATTAAGAAAGCAAATGGAGTGTTGGCCTTTATTGCAAAGGGGATAAAATATATATTATGGAAGTCTTGCTATAATCGTACAAGGCATTAGTGAGACCACAACATACCATTTTGGCTCCATATTTAAGGAGGGATATTTGTAATGGAGGCAGTTCAGAAGTTATCTAAGTTGGTTTCTGGGATGAAAGTGTTGTCAGAAGGTTGGACCAAAACTAATTTGTGTTTAGAAGAAAGGTTACCTTATCGGAACTTGTGAGATTCTAAGGGAACTTGACAGGATAGAAGTTAATGACTATTGTTCCCCACATGCTGGAGACTAGAATTAGGGGGCACAGTTTCAAAATAAGACGGAGGAATTTCTTCTCTCAGGAGGCCATTAATCTTTGGAATTCTCAATCCTAGAGAGCAGTGGATTCTGGGTCATTGAATATATTCAAGGCCGAATTAGACAAATATTTGATCGAGAAGGAAGATAAAAGGAATGGGGAATGGGCCAGAAATTCCGATCGCCGGTGGAAATGTATGGTCCGCCAAAAATAGAAAAAAATGTACCTACTTACGTTTCCCAAGCAGCTCCACTGAAACTAGCGATGTCTGCAGCAGCCTCATACCCACAGTGAAGGCTTCTGACCAGCCCCCAGCACACCGCAAGACATCCTTAACCACACTCCCTTATGACACAACAAGCCTGGAAAAGCCCATTGAGGTTCAGGTTCGAAAAGGCAGTTTTGCAGTGAAAACAGGACCCAGCTCTTCTATAGGTATGTATTTGTCTTTGTATTTCATTTTTTTTTGCTATTTCTTTTAAGTAATTAATACTACTGTTATTGGCTGACTCAAACTGTAATTTTAAAATTTATTTTAATTATTGAACATGAGTATTATTCAATATGTATAAATAAACAAATGTTTTATTGGTTTCAAATTTGTGAAAGTACTATTTAGAGTCCTAGAATCATAGGGGTGAAATTTCCCGTGTCGCCCTAAATCTTCATTGTATTAGGATTATGTAACATTTAAATATGCGTGGCATGCTTATAAGTGTTTGTGTGTTTTAATTTAGAATATGGTCACTGAAATATGGTTTGCTGAGAAAAAGAGAACTCAGAATTTCTCTGACCATGATTTGGAAAACTTAATGCATGAAGTGGAACAGAAGAAAGTTCATATTTTGGGCAATGGAAAATCAAAGCCACCAAGGAAACTACAAGCTATGGCTTGGAAGGAAATTGCAACCTTTGGTGTCTGCAAATAGTGAAGTGCTGAGGACCACAGATCAGTGTCACAAGAAACTTAATGGCTTGATGCGTTCAGTCAGGGTATGTAGCATTTTTTGATGAAAAATTAAAACTTAAACAAAATCACTCTCAAAGTAAGGATTTCAATCTGCATTGGGTAAATAGTTGTCGCCTCACAGATTTGCAGAAGGATCATAAATGGGGATCTCTGAAACTGTGTAAACTGTACAGTCTCCTTACAAACCTGAAGAGGGTCATATAATGCAGTTACCTTGGAGATTGTGAACATGGCCCCAGGGCTAATTGGTTTTAGTTGTTATTGACCTACACGTTGATAGCAAGATTTTTAAAAGGCATTTCAATTTCTTTCCTGCAGACAAAAAAGGCACATAGTGCCCGGGAGCGTTCGCTGACCGGAGGCGGACTGGCGTACACTAAGCCTCTCACTCCACAGGGGCTGGTGATGTAAGGGAAACTGATACATCACAGCAGTGCAGCACTGAAGCTGTAGCAGACGAGGGGGCAGCCTTGCAGCCTGATAAATTCTCTGACATTGATACTGATGTTCAGGGTGATCAAGTGGTTCGGAAGGGGAAGGCCTGTGATGACCCAGCTGCTGTAATGGAGGAAGAACGCCCAGAACTTTCAGGAGATGAGGAGCCTTCGTTACTGGCAGAGGATGACTCCTCATCTCCTGAATCTCCACATACAGTCAATGAGAGTGAGGAAGTGGTTATTAATAAACTGTATGAGGTTGTAGCAGTTTGGTGGAAGGTTATGCTGAAACTGGAAAGAGACAAACTGCAACCCTGAGTGATGTCTCCCAGCAGCTCCAAATAGCAAATGAGCTGCTGAGACAGTTCAGTGCAGCAGAATGAGCTGCTGGGACAGAGTTCAGTGCAGCAGAATGAGCTGCTGGGACAGAGCTCAGTGCAGCAGAATGAGCTGCTGGGATGGAGCTCAGTGCAGCAGAATGAGCTGCTGGGACAGAGCTCAGTGCAGCAGAATGAGCTGCTGAGACGGAGCTCAGTGCAGCAGAATGAGCTGCTGAGACAGAGCTCAGTGCAGCAGAATGAGCTGCTGAGACAGAGCTCAGTGCAGCAGAATGAGCTGCTGAGACGGAGCTCAGTGCAGCAGAATGAGCTGCTGAGACGGAGCTCAGTGCAGCAGAATGAGCTGCTGAGACAGAGCTCAGTGCAGCAGAATGAGCTGCTGGGACAGAGCTCAGTGCAGCAGAATGAGCTGCTGGGACAGAGCTCAGTGCAGCAGAATGAGCTGCTGAGACAGTTCAGTGCAGCAGAATGAGCTGCTGAGACAATTTGGGGGGTGCAGCAGAATGAGCTGCTGAGACAGAGTTCAGTGCAGCAGAATGAGCTGCTGGGACAGAGCTCAGTGCAGCAGAATGAGCTGCTGGGACAGAGCTCAGTGCAGCAGAATGAGCTGCTGAGACAGAGTTCAGTGCAGCAGAATGAGCTGCTGAGACAGTTCAGTGCAGCAGAATGAGCTGCTGAGACAGTTCAGTGCAGCAGAATGAGCTGCTGAGACGGAGCTCAGTGCAGCAGAATGAGCTGCTGAGACAGAGCTCAGTGCAGCAGAATGAGCTGCTGAGACAGAGCTCAGTGCAGCAGAATGAGCTGCTGAGACGGAGCTCAGTGCAGCAGAATGAGCTGCTGAGACGGAGCTCAGTGCAGCAGAATGAGCTGCTGAGACAGAGCTCAGTGCAGCAGAATGAGCTGCTGGGACAGAGCTCAGTGCAGCAGAATGAGCTGCTGGGACAGAGCTCAGTGCAGCAGAATGAGCTGCTGAGACAGTTCAGTGCAGCAGAATGAGCTGCTGAGACAATTTGGGGGGTGCAGCAGAATGAGCTGCTGAGACAGAGTTCAGTGCAGCAGAATGAGCTGCTGGGACAGAGCTCAGTGCAGCAGAATGAGCTGCTGGGACAGAGCTCAGTGCAGCAGAATGAGCTGCTGAGACAGAGTTCAGTGCAGCAGAATGAGCTGCTGAGACAGTTCAGTGCAGCAGAATGAGCTGCTGAGACAGTTCAGTGCAGCAGAATGAGCTGCTGAGACAATTTGGGGGGTGCAGCAGAATGAGCTGCTGAGACAGAGTTCAGTGCAGCAGAATGAGCTGCTGGGACAGAGCTCAGTGCAGCAGAATGAGCTGCTGGGACAGAGCTCAGTGCAGCAGAATGAGCTGCTGAGACAGAGTTCAGTGCAGCAGAATGAGCTGCTGAGACAGTTCAGTGCAGCAGAATGAGCTGCTGAGACAGTTCAGTGCAGCAGAATGAGCTGCTGGGACAGAGCTCAGTGCAGCAGAATGAGCTGCTGAGACAGAGCTCAGTGCAGCAGAATGAGCTGCTGAGACAGTTCAGTGCAGCAGAATGAGCTGCTGAGACAGAGTTCAGTGCAGCAGAATGAGCTGCTGGGACAGAGCTCAGTGCAGCAGAATGAGCTGCTGAGACAGCAAAATGAGTTCCTCAAGCAGTTAATCAATAAAGTGGTGACACCTGCTGCTGCACCTCTGACCAGAATCCATCCCTTTCAGAGACAAGATGCCGCTGGGCAATTCCCGGCTCCATCAGGGATGCAGGAGATTCGTCATGTGGACGGGGAAGGGCCCGGGGACGACGTAGTAAGAATTAAAGTCCCTCTCCTCTCCCTCCAATACAGCCACCTCTACCTCAACAACCCTCTCCTCTTACGCATGTTCCATTTTAATAGCTTATTCCAATTTGTTTATGGTTAATATTTCTGCCTTGTTTATTTAAATTACTCAATTCGTATTCTCACATTTGAATATTGCATTTTGACGTTTGAATAGATAATTTGTACAATTTTGTTAAGTTTAATGGAAAAAATTTATTAAAGAAATGACAAAAATAATTTTATAATTAGAAAACTTTAACCTTGTTCACATTTAGCTTAATATAACATAAGGGGGGTGGAGGGTTTGAAGGGAGGAATGGATGCAAAGGAGAGAAGGGGAGTGTTTGGACATATGAATTAAATATTTAAAAGTTCATTGTCCAAAAGCAGCAGCTGCCAAATTGAATGCTCAGTCCATGCTGGAGGGCAAAGTTGTGCAATGCACAACACGCTACAACAATCTTTGTCATTTTGTGAAATGTTACAAATGTCACTGATGCCATGCTGAAAGGACCCAGATGCCAAAAAACTCAGTGCTGTTGTGACTTTCATCTCCGCTGTTAAGGTAGTGCGGCAGTTAGAGTTGGGTTTCAGCTCTTCACTCAACATTTCATAAAGGCATCCCATTGCTTCCTTGTTGAAGCGCAGTCTTCTGGTGCACATCTCCTCTGACATCATTTCAAATGATGTCCTTTGCCTATACACTCTAACGGGTGGGTAATAGATTTGCCTCCTCGTTAGGTGAAGATCTAGCCTGACTTTTCGTTCATGATGTCTGCGCCTATGCTGAAGCCGCAAAAGGGTAATAGTGTTTCTTAAACTCACTGCTAATAGCTGGAGGCCTGAATGCTTGTGGGACATGACTCCAGATTTACAGTCTGCTCAGGATTCTAAATACCTGTCAGAGAGATAGTTCACGTCAGCTTACAGGAGACTTGCATACATCAATTAAGGCATGAAACTTTCCTAAGGCATTTAAAGTAATTACTTAGGCGTGTAAGAATCAACATAAACGCCATTATTAAATTATTTATGTATTTTACTAAAGCTTGTAAGGTTACACAATGGAACTTAAAATAAATTACTTTTCTTAATTTAATACTGAGGCTTGTAAGGATTAACATAAACAACAGCACTTAAATTAAAATGTTTTCAAACATACCAACCTCAAAATACTCCAAGAGAGATCTCCTGCTTTGCTGCTCGCTGATTGTAGATCAGAAAAAAACATGTAATTTTTTTAACGTAATACCTGACGTAACATCTGCGCAAACAGACCAAGTTCGCATTGTCCTGTTAAAGTATATTGTGTTGCTTCAGCGCAGCGCTGATCCATCAGGACCCCCACCAGTTTTTGAAAAGCACGCCTTGAGCGCAAATTCACATGCCCCGGGACTTCTGGGAGTCCCACACGCATGTCCGGCGTTCAATCAGCAGAACCCGGCATTTTGGGCCGGAAGTTACACCCCAATGTGTGGTTGGAGTAATTTCAATAAATTCTCAGACAGCTAACAGCAAAACACTCTGGGCCAGAACTTCCTCAGAATGGCAATCCATACTAACTTACCTAAAGTTAAAGTTAATTTATGAGTCACAAGTAGGCTTACGTTAACACTGCAATGAAGTTACTGTGAAAATCCCCTCGTCGCCATATTCCACCACCTGTTCGGGTACACTCAGGGAGAATTCAGCATAGCCAAAGCACCTAATCAGCACATCTTTGGACTGTGGGAGGAAAGTGGAGCACCCGGAGGAAACCCATGCAGACACAGGGAGAATGTGTAAACTCCACACAGGCATTGACCCAAGCTGGGAATCAAACCCAGGTCCCTGGCGCTGTGAGGCAATAGTGCCAACCATTGTGCCGCCCCAACCTGCAGTAACGTTCTTAAGCACCTGTCTCGCCTGATCTTCCTGACTCAAGCCAGGTGGAGACTCAAGCAGCGTAACACATCCCCTATTGCTGCGGTGAAGTGTAAAAGATGTGGAGCCAAGGTGGACATGCCTTTTTTTTCACAACACTAGCTGCCATAAAGTAAGTGGGTTCAAATGTCTCATTGAAAATAACAGGCCAGAGAAAAGGTAAGGATCTGAGGTAAATCAATGGGATGTGGGGGTTCGGACATGAGCTGGGGATCAGATATCGGTGGGGGGAGTGGGGTGTGGTTATGGACATCAGGGGTTGGATGGGGAACCTTGGGCATTGGTGGGAGTCAAACATTGGAGGATGGGTGGGTTTGGTCAGAGGAATGGGGGGTGGGGTCAGGGGGCATCAACTCGGCAGGGGGGAAATCCCATGCAGATGAAGGTGGGTGCTTAATTGGGTGGGGAGTGTTAGGGAGACCCTTGGGTGAGGGATCTGAGGTGGCCGTGTAGGGACTGGTTTGGGTATTTAAAATAGTTACACTGCAGATATTTCTTCTCTTTCAGAGTAACTATAAGTGTAACACTGGCAGAACCATCTAAAGTTAGTGATTTAAATTGCTGGAAATTTCTGAGATGGATTCCTCCACACATATTTAGGGTACCCCCAAATCCAACACTGGGAGGAAGTTATGGGCCTCTAAATTTATTGCAACATATTTACCATGATAAGAACACCCTACAAGCTTCTGACCATACTTCCTCTCCTCAATTCCCAGGTCATATGACTGCATGTCACTTCCTTCCATGACATCACAGGCTGTTACAATTAACCCTTAATGTAATATAATGAAATGTGTTAAACTATTGAATGGCAGAGTACGCTCATGGAGCTTCTCCTATTTCCTATTTTCTTATGTCTTAGAATCCTGTGGGGAGTCTATGGCTCTAATGGTTGTGGGTGTGAGACAGAGTGAGAAATGTCTCTTCATCAGCTGTGTCTTCTTGCTCCTCCACCATTACCTGGTCAGGTTACTGTTGTTGGGTATCTGAAAGAAGTAAGTGACAAAGATAGGGTTGTGATGAGGAGAGAAGCTGGGAAAAGCAAACATTTACACCACTTGTGCCTTTTTGTAAGTGAAGAGAAGGTTTAGGTGTGAAGGTCTCTTCAATCATTTCAGCTCACTGATAATTGCCTTCAGCAATTGTCACTGCAATGGTCAGTACCATCCTCCCATTGCCAGGGGGTAAGGACATGCAGTTGTGCCTGTCCCCTGATTGTTTAGCACACTGTCTTGTAAAAGAGAAGAAGTCTATCAGTGGGCGTGCTGCAATCTGTTTGGGTAATGTAATAGTTGCATTTGAATAGCTGCCACATAATTAAAGGATAGATGGGGCTCCTAGGTTCTCAGATGCAGCAGTGGAGAATTTAGTATAGGAGGTGGAAAGGAGAAAGCTTGGTGTCCGTCCAAACATACACTGCAGAGCAGTGAGAGCAGCTACCCATTGAGGTCAGTGCCACAAGTCTGTCGGAAGAGCCTGAATGCAACGTGTGAAAAAAAATCAATGGCCTTACACGTGATCAAAGTCAGTGAATGCATCTTCAAATGCTACCTCCTACCAACCACACCAGCAACTTCACACACCACCCAATGCATCACATCCCCTTCATTCTCGCTTCAGCAATCTCTGGCAGTCAGGACTCATGCTTAACGTTAATTTTCACCGCCTCACCCTCATGTTCATATACTGCAGCTTTCACATACTTCCGGCAATGGCAGCCACATCATCCACGTCAATTCAGGTAGGTGAAGTGCTCTCTGAAGACCCCAGATGTGTAAAGCTTCTGCTCCATGTCATGTTCTAGCCCAAGGGGCCTGCAATTATAGTCCACAACTGGGGTAGGTCTTGTGCTCAGAAGCCTTTCAAATCCACACCAGTCTTTCTAAAGGGCCAGCTCCATCAACTTCTGACTGAAAGAGTTTTTGTTTACTCCTCCAATAACACAATACTTCCAACAACTCTGCAGCCGCAATAACACTGATAGGAGGTCCCTCATGCAGCTCAACAGGTGCATGCTCAAGACAAAGCATGAACAGAAAGGTGAGGTCTAAAATGGCAGATTGGGTGCCAAATCAGCGTTAGAAAATCCTGGCATCATGTTCTGGCCACTCTCCATGTTTTCGGTGAATGTACACGACACCAACACTATTGTTCTTCAAGACATGATGGTCAGTGCAGGCCACCTGAGGGGCTGTCAGGAACAAATCCCCAGTCATTTTCTTTATCTCCCCACTCCCAAATCACCAAAACTAGCAGTGCTACCAAGCTGAACTTTGCAGGCATAAGGTTGTGGAAGATTATTAAGGTAAAGTCGAAGGACTTAAACATTGAGTGGGCTGACTAAAGTCAGTGAGGCCTCATCTACATGTCCCATATTACATGAGAAAAAAGTGGTAGGTGGATGTTAGGTGGGTGTGCAATGACTGGTGACAGGATATCATCATGTGACTGAGGAAATTGTCCTTGGCTTTCCTCTTGGCCTCACAAGGACAGTTAAAATAAGTTTAAAAGACAACATTTTGGGCCTCATTTGTCCCCAGTCTTCTCGGTTTAGCTGGCAGGAAAACTGTAGCAGCTTCTTGACTGTAGCAACTTCTTGATAGCAGTTGACGAGGGAAGGGCCGTGGATGTCGTCTATATGGACTTTAGTAAAGCGTTTGACAAAGTCCCTCATGGTAGGCTGGTGAAAAAGGTTGGATCTCATGGGATAAAGGGGGAGGTGGCTAGATGGGTGGAGAACTGGCTTGGTCACAGAAGACAGAGGGTGGTAGTGGAAGGGTCTTTTTCCGGCTGGAGGCCTGTGACTAGTGGTGTTCCGCAGGGCTCTGTATTGGGACCTCTGCTGTTTGTGATTTATATAAACGATCTGGAAGGTGGTGTAACTGGGGTGATCAGTAAGTTTGCGGACGACACAAAATTGGCAGGACTTGCAGATAGTGAGGAGCATTGTCAGAAGCTACAGAAGGATAAAGGGCGGCACGGTAGCACAGTGTTTAGCACTGCTGCTTCACAGCTCCAGGGTCCCGGGTTCGATTCCCGGCTCGGGTCACTGTCTGTGTGGAGTTTGCACATTCTCCTCGTGTCTGCGTGGGTTTCCTCCGGGTGCTCCGGTTTCCTCCCACAGTCCAAAGATGTGCGAGTTAGGTTGATTGGTCAGGTTAAAAATTGCCCCTTCGAGTCCTGAGGTGTGTAGGTTAGAGGGATTAGCGGGTAAATATGTGGGGGTAGGGCCTGGGTGGGATTGTGGTCGGTGCAGACTCGATGGGCCGAATGGCCTCCTTCTGCACTGTAGGGTTTCTATGATTCTATATAGATAGGCTGGAAATTTGGGCAAAGAAATGGCAGATGGAGTTCAATCCTGATAAATGTGAAGTGATGCATTTTGGTAGAAATAATGTAGGGAGGAGCTATACGATAAATGGCAGAACCATAAAGGGTGTAGATACGCAGAGGGACCTGGGTGTGCAAGTCCACAGATCCTTGAAGGTGATGTCACAGGTGGAGAAGGTGGTGAAGAAGGCATATGGCATGCTTGCCTTTATAGGACGGGGCATAGAGTATAAAAGTTGGGGTCTGATGTTGCAGATGTATAGAACGTTGGTTCGGCCGCATTTGGAATACTGCGTCCAGTTCTGGTCGCCACACTACCAGAAGGACGTGGAGGCTTTGGAGAAAGTACAGAGGAGGTTTACCAGGATGCTGCCTGGTATGGAGGGGCTTAGTTATGAGGAGAGATTGGGTAAACTGGGGTTGTTCTCCCTGGAAAGACGGAGGATGAGGGGAGACTTAATAGAGGTGTATAAAATTATGAAAGGCATAGATAGGGTGAACGGTGGGAAGCTTTTCCCCAGGTCGGTGGTGACGTTCACGAGGGGTCATAGGTTCAAGGTGAAGGGGGGGGAGTTTTAACACAGATAGCAGAAGGACATATTTTACACAGAGGGTGATGGGGGCCTGGAATGCGCTACCAGGCAAGGTGGTGGAGGCGGACACACTGGGAACGTTTAAGACTTATCTAGATAGCCATATGAACGGAGTGGGAATGGAGGGATACAAAAGAATGGTCTAGTTGGACCAGGGAGCGGCACGGGCTTGGAGGGCCGAAGGGCCTGTTCCTGTGCTGTATTGTTCTTTGTTCTCCGCTTAGGCCCATGGTTAAAAAAGCAGTCTGGCCTCATTGATAACCTGCATATTTGAAGAACACCCTTGTTGGTTTTGCTAGGTGTCATTCTTGCTTTGTCAATGGCGCAAGTTAAAACTGAAGACTGCGGAGAGACAGCAGGATATCAGGAGCTCCTGGTCAAGCATGCTTTGACTTGAAGATTTGCCTGTTTATTTTCATGACCCTCTATGGCCTTGTCCTACCACATCGCTTTATTCTCCTCCAGCCCTACATCCCTCTGACATATTTGTGCTCAGATGATTTTGGCCTCTTGAGCATCCCAGATTTTAATTGCTCCACCACTATTAGCCATGCCCTCCTCTCTCCCTAAGCCACTCTGACTCTCTACCTCTCTTTCTTCCTTTAGACAGTTCTTAAATCTACCTTTTTGACCAAATATTTGGCAAGCTGTCCTAATATCCCCTTGTGATGCTCAATGTCAAATTATGCCTTTTAATGGTCCTGTGAAGCACCTTGAGACATTATAGGCACGATGTAAATACAAGCTGTGAATGATTTTAACTGCCGACCTGTCCGATTGCCATTAAAACCATCCCTGTAGAGACTTAGTAAGGTTAAGAGGAAAGGGGAAAGAAAGAGATGGTGGGGGTGGGGGTGGGGATAGGGAGAGGAAGGAAGAGACAGAGGGTGAGTAAGAAGGGCGAGAGAGAAGTTGGAGAGAGTGGGAGGGAACGGGGCAAGGGTAAGATGCTATGTTGGAGAGTTGCTGCAGACTCGATGGGTTGAATGGCCGCCTTCTGCATTGTGGGGATTCTCTGATACAATAAAGGAGACAGCTCACTGCCTATGAGAATAATGGAAGCAGAGATGATCAATGATTTCAAAACAAAATTATATGGGCACCTATGGGAAATAAACTTGCACTGCAACGGAGATAGATCAGGTGATTGGGATTGACCAGACTGCTCTACAGTGATTGGTATCACTGCAATGGGCCAAGTGACTGCCATGTCCAGTTGCTCTATTCTATAATGGGGGGGGATATTTTCTAACAAATGATAGATATACCAAGTATCCCTCTGAAAATATTAAATCTAATATACATTTCACTCAATGATTTCAACTCTTAAGATTTTTTTTAAAACACAGCCAATTACCTTAATTATCATTTTACTTTATTTTCAAACTAAACATTTACCCTGAGATGAGTCTGTGATGAGTTTGGCCTTGATTGTTGAGAATTTGCAGCACTGGTAGTGAGTTCAATATTGCTGTCGATTTTGGTTCCATTCAAGAATAAAATGACTTAAAGACCATTTTTATTTATGTTACTTCAAATTCAGTGCAAATTTATTCTTTGGCTTACTACAAACAAATCATTTGCACAAGAATAAAAGTCCAGAGTTGCAATAACAGTCATAAGAACTATGCTAATCACATGGTACAATTGATTTGTGAAAATTACTTGCCATTTGGGAATTTTAAAAATTGTATAATAAAATAAGCACCTGAGACTTAATCTAATATATTACATCTCGACACACTGCACTTTGAATGTCCATTGTGTTATTAGTTCAAGTGATTCCAATGAGCTGATGAAAATTGTATAATCACAGATGTGAGGGGATAAAAGGATTAAAACATTATTTGCTGTACTCTGTTGTAACACTGTTAGTGCACATGAACAATTTCAATTGCATTCTGTAAACTTCATGCTAGAGCATCAATCATTCTTTCCAGTTTATTTGTAATCTGTTGCTTTTTTCTTACTTTTAGTTATGAATTTGAAAAGATGAAACAATAGTTTCTGTACATGTCTGAAAGGTGAAAACGCGTTTGATTTTGCTTGTTCATCTGAGCTCTTCAGATTCATTCCACAGGCTAAGAACAATCATCTGCTGGGAACCAGGCAATAGGCATATGTTTCTAATTGGACAAATAATAGGTTGGAATATTTTGTCTACTTTGTGCATATTGTTATAGAAATAGGAAACAATTCTTCAAAATAAAACTTGTCAGAATATTCCATTTTAACAAAAATGCATTTTACAGGGCATTGTTCCTTCATATTTAGCAAGATTTTTAATGAGAATTTGAAACAGAAAATGTTACAAATCGCTGGTTATATATTTTTATCATCTAGCATTTTGTTGACGCCATTACATATTTTCTGCAGAGAAGCCTTGTAAGATCCAAATGGATTGTACAGTACAGCCAAGAACTCACAATCCGAAAAGTGATTAAAGACATGATTGATGCGTCCATGTGACTTGGTGGTTAGATGCCGGTCAATGATTTGATGAAGCAGGTCTCTGCACTCATTCAGAAGTTTGGACAAAACATTCCGATCGAAAGTAAAGTCAACCTGATGAAAACTGACAATGGTCATTGCTAACTGATGAACCTTCTTCTTGAACTTCTCCACAAGTATCATCTCATCTTGATTGAATTGATTATTCCTGTACAGGACCCCTAGTTTTATGACTACCTTGATAAGATTTTTGACAATCTTCTCTGCCTCTTTTTTGTTCTGTGTGTATTCCTTGGTTGCTTTGTATAACTCATCCAAAACATCACTGCTTGTATCATCTATCAACGCAATTGCGATTGACTTTGACGCCATCTTGCCAAGTATTTTCTTTTGGGCCTGGACAGCTAGACTTTTGGAATTGAAGACTTCTGTGGCCACTGAAAACAAAGACAAAATAGATTAAGCACATGGTCCAAAATTGTGCTGATCTCTGAAATGGTTCAAAATGTTTTGTTCTGCCTGAGTGCACATTGTGCAATCTGTTACTGGTTCCTCATCATGTGAAATGGTTTTCATCATATGTCTGACACACTGACAGCACTGCACAATATTTCTGGTCATATCAGGATAAAATTGACCATTGAATTCTGGTTGATTATTCGCAGTAAACTTGAAACTGAATAGCTGCATGTAGCCTAACATTATTTCTTTGTGACTTCACTGTTTGCATCAATTTTTTAAAATTAATTTGTGGGACATGGGCGTCACTGGCTGGCTCTGGAGTCACATGTAGGCCAGACCAAAGAAGGACGGTAGATTTCCTTCCCTAAAGGATATGAGTGAACCAGACAGGTTTTTCCGACAATCAACAATGGTCTCATGGTCATCAGTAGATTCTTAATTCCAAATATTTGAATTCAAATACTGCCATGGTCGGATTTGAACCCAGGTCCCCAGAACATTCGCTGAGTTTCTAGATTAATAGTCTAGCGATAATACCACTAGGCCATCGCCTCCCCGATTCAATCAATGAGGATTGAATGTTTGTATAGCTGGCAAACATGTACATGCAAATCATTACATTCTTAATCAATGTTTTTAAAGGCTGCAACTTGTAAATTCAATAAATTCAAAGGTTAAACAAATGTTTTGCAAAAAACCTTCTGCTCCTAATGTGAAGCTCAGATTTACTGCATATTCAAGTTTGCGACTCATTTTTGTATCAAATGTCATTCTACAGCACAGATGACTGGATAATTAGCCATGGTCTACAAAGGACTGTAGGCATCTCTCAATATTATTAAGAGGCAATTGGTTATGTAGCTTGAGGGGCAGCACGCCACATCGGGCCTGGAGCAAGTGAGGAGGCAGGGCCCAAGTGTGCCTCAGATGGGATTGAACCCATGCTGTTGGCATTATCCTGAACCACATACTAACCATTTCGCCAACTGAATTAATCACCTGTCTGCAGTATACTGAGCAAATCATATTAACTCCCCCATAGCTGGAATTTTACTACTCAGGAAAGGGCCTGTATAGTTGGGTCCCCTATCTGCCCCTGCCCACCCTCATCAGAAGTTTACCAGCAGTGAGGAAGGGGTTTGGATGCTTGCTCGCTCCTGAGGCAATTGAGGGCTCAAAGTAACCAAATAGTTTCAGTGGGGAGGCCCAAATCAAGTTTCCAGCCTGTCAAGTGAAACCTGGTGGACCAGTGGCCACTTTTTCAGGCTTCCTGTTCCAATCAGAGGCCCAGCAAAGGTATTCTATGCTTTGGGACGGCACGGTGGCACAGTGGTTAGCACTGCTGCCTCAGAGTGCCAGGGACCAGGGTTCAATTCTGGCCTCGCATGACTGTCTGAGTGGAGTTTGCACTTTCTCCCCATGTCTGCGTGGGTTTCCTCTGGGTGCTCCGGTTTCCTCCCACAGTCCAAAGATGTGTGGATTAGATTGATTGGCCATGCTAAATTGACCCATAGTGTCAGGAGATTAGCAAGGTAAATGTGTGGGCTTACAGGATAGGGCCTGGGCGGGATTGTTGTTGGTAGAGGCTCGATGGGCCAAATGGTCTCTTTCTACACTGTAGGGATTCTATGATTCTTTGTGTTCCCCCTCTCTCCTGCCCTGTCTATCCACCCATCTACCTCATTGGGGCCTGCCTGTCTTTCCCTGGTAAGACCCTTGATACTTCTTCAAACTTGGCTCCATTGCAGCAAGTTTCCCTTGAGGACTTACTACAGTCCCAGTTGTGGCCCCTGCTCCTGGTAGTGCTGCTGGGACCAGAGCTGTTACCAATAGAAGTGGAAGACCTGCCTGGAGCCAATTAGTGGCCCAATGACCATTAACTGGCTGCAGGTGAGAAGCCAAGCGGGCTTGCTCACCTGCCCCAGCATAAAATTCTGCCCAATAGTATCACCACTAAGTCCTGAAGAACATAGTTGCATCAACTAACACTACACCTAACAGGGATAGTAACCTACTTGGCCTCGTCCCCAAAAATTGACTTGTCACAGATGCCCATTGATATGAGGGACCAGCATACAGTCTTGGTGAAGAGAGAATTTCATTTTCAGTGATGAATGTATTGCTAATATTCTGTTAAGTATTACAGTTCAAGGACAGATGTAGTAGCCTAAAATTGATAAATGAGGCATTGTGGTCCATCTGCAAAAATAGAATTATAGAACAACACACTGTAACTACACAGTTACCATCAGTCTGTACCAATATTAACTCCATGGGTCGAATGATCTACTTCTGCTCCTATGTCTTATGGCCAACATGGAATGAACCATCAAGAAAGCCATCAGGTGACACCTACTCAATAATAACCTGAACATCGATACTCAGTTTGGGTTCTGCCAGAACCACCCAATTCCACACTACATCATAGCTTTGTTCCATACATAGATGCAAGAGCTGAATGGCATTGAAAGTGGTTGTGTTCAATGTTAAGGAGATATGCAACCAAGTATGGCACCAAGAAATAAAACAATGGTGTCTAGTGGCTAGAGTGATACCTGATACAAAGAAAGGCAACTGTGATTTTTTGAGGCCAATCCCAATCATCACTGCATCAGAACATTGTTGTAAGGGAGCTTCACAGGTCAGTTTCTTGGCCCAACCATCTCCAGTTGCTGCACAAATAGCCTTCCAGCTTAGAGTTGGAGCTGTTTGCTGACTACTGTCCATTTGGAGTTCTTCCAAGTCACTTGGTCAAAATCCTGGAATTCTTTGCTTAACACCATTGTGGTCACGCCATCACCATAGGGGGCTACAGCAGTACCAGGAGAAGGCCGACTCCAAAAGGGCATAGATTGGCTCGTGGAATGAGCAGATAAGTGGCAGATAGTGTTTAATACAGAGACATGTGAGGTGACTGGGAGGAGACTTTGGAATCAAAAGCATAATTTCTAAATATGCAGAAGACACCAAATTTGGAGGATTGCTGATGAGAACTGCAATAATCTACAAGAATAATACCGAATTAATTGGCAAATGAAGTTCAACACTGATAAGTGAGAGGTAGTACAATTTGGTAGGAAGAATGGGGAGGTCATTCATGACTTGGAAAATGCAAGTCTAGGTAGAGGAACAAAGGGATCTTGAAGTACAAATACACTAATCACAAAAGTTGCACTAAAGGCCTGCAAGGCCATTAAAAAACAAATCAAGTACTAGGCTTTAGCTCTCGAGGGATAGAATTGAAATGTAGGGAGGTTATGTTATGTTGAACCTTGCTTGGAATACTGCCTGCAGTACTGGTCACCAGATTATAGAAAGGATGCAGAAGCACTGGAAAATTAGGAAAGGTTTCGATAGCGTGGGGGAAGAGAGAATGTTTCCTCTTGTGGGGAAGATCTAATGCCATCAGTATAATATTTTAAAATCACCAAAAAATCCAATATGGAATTCAGAAGAAATGTCTTTACCCAAAGAGTAGTGAGAATATGGGACTCACTACTGCAGGGAGTGGCTCAAGCAAATTGTACAGATGCAGTTAAGACAAACATATGAGGGAGAAGGGAAGAGAGGGTTATGATGTTAGATTTAGATGAGGAAAGGTGAGAGGCAGTCTGAGTGTAGCATTAATGTGGCATGGCCTGTTTCTGTGCCATTTATTCAATGTATTCCTGTATATTTTTTACATACAGGGTACTGAATTTTATTTGCCCTTGGCAAGCATGTTGCCTGTAAGGGGTGGCATGTAAAATAGGGGAGAGGGCATATAAAATTAGGTGGGCACCTATCTTACCACCTTCCCACCCATCCCCAAGCTCACTCCATTAGACAGGGGGTGGGTGTCAAAATTGGCAGCCCATCCACCGCATTTAAGTGACCAATTAAGGGTCAATTAGGCTTATTATCAAGCCAACTCAACCTGGTAGTATGCTGCCCACACCATAAAATGTTTGATGTGGGCAGTAGAGTGGGAGATGGAAGCCCCACTTTTACCAATGGTGTCATGCTTAAAAGGCGAGAAGGGGGATAGTTGCTCTTCAGGGGTTGCCCTTTTCCAATTGCAAGGCTCTCCTCCCTTCCCACTCCTCCCTTCCTACCTGCATCCTCCCTAAAACCACCCACCCCCCACCCCTCTCCCTAACCTACCCAAACCCTCACGATCCAAGATCCTGATCCTAGCTGTCCTGGGGATCCAAGGCCTTGATGTCCTTTCCTCTTCAGCCATTCCAGCAGCAGCCACTAATGCCATCCTGGTGCTGCTGGGGCTGATGGAGTTGCTGACCAATCCGATTGGCTGGCAGCTCTGGAGGGTGGGACTTCTGCCAACGACGTGGGGTGGAAGTCCCACTCAGCCCTCATTGGTCCACCCTGCAGCACTCTCTGGCTGTGGGGCAGATGGGTACGGAGCATGTCAGTGTATCAGTTTATGTATGGGATTTTTATTCCTGGATTCCGATCCTGCTGTCATGGTGAGATATGGGTCAGGAACCCACACATGACTGCGGTGGAATCCAGAGGGAGATTTTGGAGAAGGCATCTAATTAGAAAATCCTCCTGAAGTCCTGTTCAACTAAATACAGTGGATAGACACGGGTGTGGAGGGCCAATAGGAGACTGTCCAGTGCTGAAAAATGAGTAATCCCATTGTCAGAGCTGGGCATTGCCAATGAGGGTGGGAGAATGAGAAGATGTTTCAAGCTGGACCTGTCCTCTGAATACTCTTCAATATTTCAAAGTAAGAGAAATGGACACAGCTGCAAAGCCATTATTCTGGAGTGCCTCCAGTCCTTCCACTGGATAGGCTGTGGCTGTAGCTTGTAGCCCTTTAGCAATTGTAGATGATGTAGATGGGGAAATTAACAGCGGCATTGCTGTCAGCCTAGACTACCACCAGGGGGCCACCTCCATCCATTGGATGGAATTTGGCCTCAGTGGGGACCTGCCAGCTACCTGAAAACTCCCAGGCAAGTCGATGAGTATTTTTAAAAGCACCGTAATTGGCCTAATTGGGCAACCACTTCTAGAAGGTGGGTGGTCATCAACTCCGCACTTCCCCTTATCCCTCCTGGAAACAACTGCCTTTGCAGGTTGCTGGAAATTGCTGGCATGTTCATTTCTGAGCCTACCTCTGAGCTTCAACGAAAATCCTGGCCAATGAATTAAGACATTGGCCTGATATTTGTGTTATGCTACCAGTTTAGAACTGATGCATGCTTGAAATTGCTTTCTACAGTGGCAATTTTAATAACCCTATGACTTAGGGCTATCAACGTGGATAGTTTGAGTCAGGAGTCTGCGGCGAGTGCAGGATGGACTCGAGCCTGCCATTCCTGGAAGCCAAGCATTTGCAACCAAGTCACGGTCACCAGCAACCATCCCACTCCTTCCCACACAGTCAAAGTGCTCCTTATTTTCTTTCATAAGAGCATGTCACACTGGCCAAGTTACCTCAAAGCTGGTGCAATGCAAGATAAAAATGTATCTGTATTTCCCTTCAAAATGTCCTCTGCAGCACCGGACCAGCAACAAAAGGAATTTACAATTTCAACAAAGAATGGTTATTCTCAGATCCAAACTGATCAATAGTGGTATATTCTCCCTGATGTAACTCAAGATACCAAGTGAAAAGAAAATAATTTGCTGGAGAACTCATGCCAGAGAGTGTAGGAATATATCCAAAGTGTCACATATAAAGATAGATCAAACCGTTATGCTTCTTTTCCCATGTACAATGATAGACTTTTTAAGATAAATGTTAATGGGTCAAATATGAAAGAAATGCAGATAATGCTCGCAAACCCTTAATTTCTGAGCGACGAGGAGAATTCAGAATTAATCACATGTTCCAAGTTGCATTCCAACATTTTTGGCCCTTTAACCCTCAGTCCTCACAACCCATCATCCCCCACCAACCTACCATGGCTCCTTATACTCTCCATGGCCACTCATGCCACCAAACCATCTTTATGGTCTCTTATAACCTATATGCCATCTCATATCCATAAACCCCCATGGCCCTTATAACTTCCATGCCAACACATGCCAACTTACACCCACCCACTTCCCATGGCTCCCATGCTAACTCACCATGGGCAGACCCCGGGAGCCATGTCAGGATGAAATAAAATGAAGTTCTAAAAATCTAATGCAGCCGTCACTACAATTTTTAAAGATCCTATTCTTGAGAGCTCATTCAAATCTCATAAATCTCAGGTGTTTGAAATTTTATAAAATCAAACATACTTTTGTTCTTCAAGCTGTCAATTAAAGTCCGAACTCAGGACCCCTGCTGAGGTCATTCTTACTTGTGGAAGTTAGTCAAGCATTCATAAACAGAACATATTAAGAAACAATTATTGAAACTGCTGGGGCTGATCCTACAATATCTAGCAAACAGTATTCTTTATTTAGCTCTCACTGACTGCTGCAAACAAAGCCTAAAGAGCAGAGGATTAAAAATTCATGGTGTAGACATAAATGCTCTTGATGAACAGATATGGTCTGATTAGCTGCCAAGAGCATTTATGTCTACTCCATGAATTTGTAACTACCACACTGTGGTAATAGTCAGCCACAAAGGAGTCAGTTTAAACTCAGCACTGAGTTCAAATGGCCCTGCTAAGTTGGATTTCCCTTTTGTGTGAATCATGCCCTCTCCCCTTACTCCGCTGGCAAAAATTAGGATCTACTGGAAATGGGAGCAGAACTTCCATATGCAGGTCCCACCAGCCATTTTTGAAGACCAAGGAGTCTTCCCAACTCTGCAAAGATCTGACCCTTAGGACCCAATTTTATCAATAAGTTGCACCTGTTTTTGGGCACGAAAACTTGGTGAAGTCAGGTGTGAGGTGAGTAGCATGATCTCCGACCACCTCTGCGCCCGTTCCCCTTTACCAAGCGGCTAAAATGGCTGTGATCGGCACCATGCCCAAAATGGGTGTAACGTCAATTTAAGTGCATTTGCATGCATTTAAATTGACTTGATGGGCTGAATGCCCAAACTTACCAGCATTTCCCCCTTTACCACCATGTTCGCCTGTTCAGATTCGGCGCGAAACAGGCATGGACCGCAAAGGCCTGTTTCTCGCACTCCAGTTTCTGAGGAGGTAAGTTCAGAGCTTTCAGCGGCTCTCTGACTTAGATCGGCGATAGAGGGGTGATGGGTCAGATGGATCGCTGGTGCGAGGGGGTGAGGAGGAGGAGGGAGGCGGGCCAGATCGTTCTCTGGTGGGGGGTGGTGGGGAGGAGGATGGAGGCAGGTCAGATGGATCTCTGGTGGAGGGGTGGAAGAGAAGGAAGAAAACGGGTCAGATCGTTCTCTGGTGGGGAGGTGAGAGGAGCAGGGAGGCGGGCCAGATTGTTCTCTGGTGGGGAGGTGGGAGGAGCAGGGAGGCGGGCCAGATTGTTCTCTGATTGAGGGGGGAGGAGAGAAGCGGGTCAGATGGATCTCTGATGGGGGATGACGGGGGCGGGGGGGGTTAGGGGCAGGGGGTTCCACTCTGCAAGCAATCCGTGGGGGGGGGGGGGCGGGGAGAAGGGGGGTCCGCTGTCACTCTGCATGCGATCAATGGGGGGGAGGGGGGAAGTGGGGCAGAGGGTTGCGATTGGTCTGGGTAGCGGGGGAGTGGGGGGATAGTTATATTGTGGGAGTGGGGCGATGATTGTGGGGACCATTGCTCCTGGGCCTCTTTATCCGGTCCGGGAGTGATGTGGCAGGGGAGCGTTTTTCAAATTTCTTTTCACTGCACATGTGCATTTGAAGGCTCCGATCGGAGCAGCAGCGTTCCGGGCGCAATAAGCCCCGCCCACAGGCTTGTGCAGTACCATTCAGACTCGCTTCTTTTTTTTCAGGCAGAGTGCGTACGAGGGCGCCAGAAAACATGTTTACAAGTCGGATCTGGATCACTCCCAGATTCAGCACTTAGAATCAAAATGGTAAAATCAGGCCCTTGGTGTCTGTTTTTATCTGATTATACCTTTTTAATTCGTCTACGTTGAAGGCAATATGTAAATGCAAGCTGTTGCTATGTGGAAAGATGAAACTGCTTTTTGTAGTGCAGAAATAGCTACTTTGCGGGCACAAAAAAATAATGTACCAATGCACAATACAGGGAACAAACAAATTCATTTCTGTCTAGGGTCTTATGCTGTTTAATTGGATGAGAGTTGCATTATTTTGTTCAACGTGTATTTAAGAAAACTTGTTCGGACAAACATCTAAACCACAGGAAAAAGATCCATAGCTTCAACCCAGGTCACAAAATGTTCTTTCAGCCAACTGAGGATAGATCTACATGCCGGAGAATGATTTTATCACACACTCAAAAGTTTATGAATTTAAATTCTGCCAGTTTTAACTTCCTGGTACTCAGAAATGAATTACGTAATATAGATCAAACATCATGGTGAGATTAGCAATGTCTTCATGTGGGACACTGCCATGTTCTAGCAGTATTTCAGTTCACCCGAAAGCACAGCACTAGTTTACACATGCACATTGATGACACAATGCTACCTCTCTCGACTCTTAACACAAAAACAACATTTTACAAGTGCTGGAAATCTAAAATAAAAACCAAAGATGCTCAAAATATTCAGCAGGTAAGGCAGCACCAGTGGAGAGAAACAGAGTTAACATCTGGGGTTGAGATAACCTTTCTTGAGAACAGTTCAATCAGTTCTCATCTTACAATCATTCATTTCTTTTGTTTCTAAACATTAACAGATGCAGAAAAGTAGACAATTGTATCCCATTGACCGTGAAGCTTGCAGGACATCCACAAATTTCAAAAATGATGTTACTCCAATACTTTACCAGGTTTTACTAAATTTGTTCATAAGTAGTATCAAAAAGCCATTAAAATTCCCCTAAGAGGGATTGAAGGTAAATGTGTAGAACAGAAGTAGTAGCCTGACAGACTAATAATTAAATATAGTCAAGTTTGTCACACAATATGCTAGCTTTTATAATTGTTATTCTCAGACTCTTACTGGCCTTAGTTAATGAGCTGGGAACCAGGTGATGAAGACCAAGGAGAGGAAGGAGGAAGAGTCAGAGAAGCAACAAGAAGCAACAACCAGTGAAGGCAAATTGTGATGCAGTTTGTGTAAGGACTTATGTCCCTTGCACTAAAATAAATATGCATCTTCTCATTACTTCTGTTTATTTCCAGATTTAATTTAATTAATTTGATTAAATTAGCATAATTAAATCTGGGGGAAATCTTTCATTCGGATGACAATCTGAACTTGTTTCAACCTCTCTGGCAAGTCTGTGGTTGAACCAAAAATCTGCATGTTTGCAAAAAAAAGGTTTTCACTCTAAACAAAATTTAACTAGGCACATTAAGATTACCGATGAAAAATTTTCCTCTCAACTGAATGGGACCAATTTTCGTGTTTGGCACTTTATTGGATGCCTGTGGGATGGGAGTGATGGGGGGCGGGGGAAGGGGGAGGCGCACTGTAGGTTGCAGGTGGATGGGATGGGTTGGGGGGGGAGGGGCTCCTGTAGCAGCTCAGCATTAGATTGCTGCAGTTGTGCTTTTGAGCTAAAATGAGTTACTTTTGAGCTGAGATGTTTATTTCAGAGAGACACTTGCCATTTTCTTTGTGATTTTCACATGTTTCACATGAAGGAGCACTGGTTTGGTTTTTAGGTAGTTGCTAAATCCTATGGTCGAGATGTCCATTTGCAAACAACACTGGGGTCTGACACTTCATACTTAAACTGCTAGACCAGAGCATGACATCAACCGCAGCCTCGTTCTCAATTGCTTGGTTCTTTCAGTTCCACTTTTCTAGTTTCCTCTCCTTGGTTTCTTTATTATTTCCCTTCCTTCCTCTTTTCTTCCCCCTCTGGTGCTGTCCTTTTCCTACGCAAATCGTCATAGTTTCTCTTTCTTTTGCCGCTGTAATTCTGTATTTTTTAAAGTACTCCATTTTCTCTTTGTCCACTGTTGCTGCAGCTTTGTTTCTCAGCAAAATTTCTTTTGTTTGCCTTTTTCTCTCTACGTCCTTTTCTTCACTGTCTATTATGATATTTTCCCCTTCTCCTGGAGAGATTTTACTGCCTTGTTGGAGGCTGGGGGAAGAGGGGTCCAGTGAAATAGAGAAAACCTGCAGTCATGCAGCATGAGGAAGTCAATGGGCAGCTGGAGCTTTTGGAATCTTATAGCCAGGTTTTTGTGGAGTTGGGAAGTCTGATAGGCTGGCCCTGGATATGAAAGGCCTGCACCCATTTCTGATAGATCACATTTTTGATCGTAGGGGGCAGGGTGTAATTTGCACCCGCATGCTCAGTTCAAACAAACCGATCATAGAAACCCTACAGTGCAGAAGGAGGCCATTCGGCCCATCGAGTCTGCACCGACCACAATCCCACCCAGGCCCTACCCCCACATATTTACCCGCTAATCCCTCTAACCTACGCATCCCAGGACTCTAAGGGGCAATTTATAACCTGGCCAATCAACCTAACCTGCACATCTTTGGACTGTGGGGGGAAACCGGAGCACCCGGAGGAAACCCACGCAGACACGAGGAGAATGTGCAAACTCCACACAGACAGTGACCCGAGCCGGGAATCGAACCCGGGACCCTGGAGCTGTGAAGCAGCAGTGCTAACCACTGTGCTACCGTGCCGCCCCGTGGTACCGATGGCACAGTGGTTAGCACTGCTCCTCACAGCGCCAGGGACCCGGGTTCGATTCCCGGCTTGGGTCACTGTCTGTGCGGCGTTTGCACATTTTCCCCATCTCTGCATGGGTTTCCTTTGGGTGCTCCGGTTTCCTCCCTCAGTCCAAAGACGTGCAGGTTAGGTTGATTGACCATGCTAAATTGACACTTAGGGCCCGATTTTACCATCAGGTTGCGCCTGTTTTCAGGCATCAAAACTTGGTAAAGTCGGGCGTGAGGCGAGTAGCGCAATCTGCGCCCGCCTCCACGCCAGCTCCCCCTTTACTAAGGCCCGAAAATGGCCACGATTGGGACCGCGCCCGATACGGGCGTAACAGCCATTTAAATGCATTTGCATGCATTTAAATTGACTTAATGGGCTGCACGCCCAACCTTACTGGCACTCTCCCCTTTACCACCGCGTTCGCCCATCCAGAAGCGGTGCGAAAGACATGCTCCACAAAAGTCCGATTCGGGCGCTCCAGTTAATGAGGAGGTAAGTGCCGAGCGTCCGACGGCTCCCTGCTTGAGATGAGTGGGGAGAGGGTGAGAGGGTGGCGAAGGGGGATCCGACGGCTCTCTGCTTGAGATCAGTGGGGGGGATCCGCTGCCACTCAGCCTAAGATCAATGAGGGGAAGGGGGGCCTGCGATCGGTCTGGGTGGCTGAGGGGGTGGGGGATAAGGGGTCAGTAATGTTGTGGGGGTGGGGCAATGTCCGTGGGGGCCAGGGAGAGGCATTATCCGGCTCGGGAGCAATGTGGCATGGGAGCAGCATTCTATCATTTTTTTTTCTACACATGCGCAGTTGGAGGCACCAATCGGAGCTGCAGGATTTCGAGCGCGTTAAGCCCCACCCACAGGCTTCTGCAGTGCGACTTGGAACTGCTGATATTTTTCAGGCAGAGTGCGAATGGGGGCGTCTGAGAACGGGTCTAAAAGTCGGATCCGAAACACTCCCAGTTTCAAGTCCACCCAGCACTTAGAATCAAAATGGTAAAATAGGGTCCTTAGTGTTAGGGGGACTAGCAGGGTAAATACGGGGTAGGGGCTGGGTGGGATTGTGTTCAATGTAGACTCAATGGGCCGAATGGCCTCCTTTTGCACTGTACAGATTCTATGTGATTCTATGATTCATTGCAGCAAAGGTCTTAACCACAGCATGGGAATCACAAATTCATGCAGTAAATATAAATCAAAAGAGAAAATGCTGGAAAATCTCAGCAGGTTTGGCAGCATCTGTAAGGAGAGAAAAGAGCTGGCGTTTCGAGTCCAGATGACCCTTTGTCAAAGTTTAGTTGTCGGCTTTGACAAAGGAACGTCTGGACTCAAAACGTCAGCTCTTTTCTTTCCTTACAGATGCTGCCAGACCTGCTGAGATTTTCCAGCAATTTCTCTTTTGGTTTCAGATTCCAGCATCCGCAGTAATTTGCTTTTATCCAGTAAATATAAATGCTCTCCAAGGGCAGATATGGTCCGCTTAGCTGGAGATTATTTTTCAAATCTCCTGTTCTTTAAATTGTAGAAAAATCTGGCTGCAGCTGTCAATGCATGTTTTTAAAAACCCCTTTGTAGTTTGTTTTCATTGACAGACCAACTGGTGGAGGATCAATTTGTGTAGTATTTGTTGACATTTCCTTAAAGGCTATTATTATGTCATTATGCAAGCTTGGCTGACTTTCAAAAGCTATCATCCCAGCAGGGAGTTCTGAGTTCACAGTTTGATTGAGAGCTCCCGCGCCTGTGCTTTTTATGAAACAGCCTGGGGAACTTGATAGTTGGTAAAATAGCAGAGCAGACAGATGACAATTCAAAGCAGCAATTGGTTAGGAGTAGAATGTCCACAGATGAGCAGACAAATAGGCTGCCAGATGCTCAATAAACTCAAAACAAAAGCAAACAAAAATCAATCTGCCAATTGGTGGCAAAACACTGAATGAGTCCTCAGACTGGCACAGAGCTTGGCTAGCAAAGGATTTAACTGATTAATAAAATAAAATTGGGAGTCCTTGTTAATCATCAGTGTACATTAGGGGTGATAGTGTTACCAGAAGTTCTTGACATACACCCTTAAGAAGCCTATTCCTTACGACCAGGCCATCCAAACATTTTGTACCATTTACATGAGTAAATGGTACAAAAGTCACTAAATCCAATGTGGGGCCAGCTTACTTACTTACTTAAATTTTATTTGAGTCTGAATTTCAAATTACTCAGCCACTGGCCTTTTAGGTTTTGCGGGGGGGGGGGGGGAGCGGTTTGGAATTGAAGGAACGGGATTTTCTCTGGGTTCCCACCTGCCCCAATCTGACTGCAATTTCACACTGGAGTGCTCAAGGCCTCGAACGGGGCACCCACATTTACCCAGTTGAGGCCCTTAAGTGTCTTCTGATCCTCCCTCCCCCCCCCCCCCCAGGCCTTTCCTCCAACACTCCAATTGCCCCCTTTGTGTGCCCCAACACTACCCTAACCTACCCTCCTGCCCTAGGACCCCTTAAACTAGCCCCCCAGCATGTGCGTTAGGCTCAGGCATCTTCCTGAAGTTCTTCCTTAGTTCACTGCAGCTTTTGTCATTGCAGGAACTGGAAAGCTGCTGGACAATCAGATTGGCTGGCAGCTCTCTAAAATGGGACTTCCTCATGAGTGAGGGGTGGAAGTCTCGCCTGCAGTAAATTGATGCCCATTCAAGCGTAAAATGGCTGCGAGGCACTTGGAGTCAGTGGGGATGTGTTTCCCACCGATTTCTTTGCATGGCGGGAAGGGAAACTCCGCCATCCGAAACATCCAGGCCCCAGGTCATATGTTGCAAAATCGAGTCCCTGTTCTTTGCCTGGAAATGAAGTGCTCTTTATGTTAAATTGTACTTATTCCTCTGAGATTCTGCATCGCCATTGGAGCTTTACAAAATTGAAACTAAAGTCAAACTCGGCACCTCCCTCTGCGACTGGATCCTGAACTTGCTAACCCACAGATCATTATCAATAAGGATAGGCAACAACACCTCCACGATCATCCTCAACACCTGTGCCCCACAAAGCTCTGTTCTCAGCCCCCTACTATACTCCTTATACGCTATGACTGTGTGGCCAAATTCCCCACCAACTCGATTTTCAAGTTTGCTGATGACACCACCATAGTGGGTCAGATCTCAAACAATGATGAGACAGAGTACAGGGACGAGATAGAGAATCTGGTGAACTGGTGCAGCAACAATAATCTCTCCTTCAATGTCAACAAAACGAAGGAGATTGTCATCGACTTCAATAAACGTAAAGGAGAACATGCCCCTGTCTACATCAATGGGGGCGAAGTAGAAAGGGTTGAGAGCTTCAAGTTTTTAGATGTCCAGATCAACAATAAAATGTCCTGGTCCTCCCATGCTGATACTATTGTTAAGAAGGCTCACCAACGCCTCTACTTTCTCAGAAGACTAAGGAAATTTGGCATGTCAGCTACAATTCTCACCAACCTTTACAGATGCACCATAGAAAGCATTCTTTCTGGTTGTATCACAGCTTGGTATGGCTCCTGCTCTGCCCAAGGCCGCAAGGAACTACAAAAGGTGGTGAATGTAGCCCAATCCATCACGCAAATCAACCTCCCATCCATTGACTCTGTCTACACTTCCCACTGACTCGGCAAAGCAGCCAGCATAATTAAGTCCCCACGCATCCCAGATATTTTCTCTTCCACCTTCTTCTATCGGAAAAAAGATACAAAAGTCTGAGGTCACGTACCAACCGACTCAAGAACAGCTTCTTCCCTGCTGCTATCAGACTTCTAAATGGGCCTACCTTCATTAAGTTGATCTTTCTCTACACCATAGCTATGACTTTAACACTACATTCTGCACTCCCTCGTTTCCTTCTCTATGAACTGTATGCTTTGTCTGTGCAGCACTTAAGAAACAATACTTTTCACTGTATGTTAATACATATGACAATAATAAATCAAATCAAATTAAAATCCTTCCGCTGGAATTCTCCAAGCTTACCTGCAGCTGGGATCCCCCAGTCCCGCTGCAGTGAATGGAGTTTTGGCTGAGCATCAAATTCTCCGTTCTCGCTGGCAGCATGGCGTACAAAACTGGGGAATTCCAGCCTGTACCTTGTGCTTTTCTCCCTTTCCTACTATTGAATTCTGCTTCCTATTACAACTCAAAGGTAAGCCTAATTGTGTTTATCTGTTGTTTTAATCAAATAATATAAAAATAGTTTATAGAGAAACAAATCTAGATTAACAGAACGTGACCAATCAAATGGTTTAATTGAAAATGGATGATAGTTATTTTTTGGACTGTAACAGTCCTTTGCTTTGTCTATCTTGATCGTTATAATAGAATCAAAATCTAAACTACAATTGCTCTTTGTTCAGTTTTTTTTGTCTCCACAGTGTCCTCCACCAAGAATTCTCAGCAGATAAAGCCTCATGAAATTATAACTCAGTTCATGTAAGTGTCTCACCTCAGCACATCCTGCTGCAACATTTTTACTCGAGTATTTAATAATGAAAGAAATTGACCTGGAGAACACTTAGCTACTGCGACAAAACTCAGGTCATAAGGAATGTACAATAGTGCAGTGGTTATACTACTGGACCAGTTATCCAAATGCTAAATCCCAGCATCGTAGCTTGAGAATTTAATTTCAGTTAAAAGAAATCTGTAACAACTGGTACCAGTAAAAGAAGTGACCATGAAATTATTAAATTGTTTTAAAAACCAAAGTTGGTCACTGATTTTCATTATCGAAGGATACTTCAGTTTGGCCGACATGTGACTCTAAGTTCCAAAGTTGTAGGCCATGTACCACTATTCATGCCGGCGGGATTTTCCCATCCCACCACAGTGAGTGGAGATTGGGCTGGCCACCAAATTCTCCACCTTTGCTGCAGCAGGAGCGTGGCATGAACGGCAGGTAAGATCATATCTGTTGACTTTTAACTGCTCTTTAAAATGACCTAGCAAGACAGGCAGTAATATCCAATTGTTGTCAAGAGAATCCAGAATGTAATCCAAGGGAGCACTCAGCTATGACCTAGGTATTGGATCAGAAGATGACAAAGCCACACCCAGCTATGCTGATCCTGCGAAGTCCTTCTCACTAAATCTGGCAACAGGTGTTAACGTTACCAGAGGTGTCCCAAAAGGCAGTCATCCAAAAGCTATTTATGATCATTCTCACAGAATTGTATCCAGCAACCAAAATCCCAAACTTTCCATCACCACCCAAGACTCACCAAAGATGGGGTTATGGTGATATATCGTAGGTTGGTCTCCTTGACATTGGGTCAAGAACTCCTGGGACTGGATTTTTGTTTTGGGGTCAGCACCATTTCCAGGTCCTGACCCTACACCTAAGGCCAGGTGTGATATTTGAAAGGATGGCAAATCAATGGATAGGGCCGGTGCTCAACAATCAACTGATGGCGGCTGGGGTACCAGGCCTTTGACCCTGAGAGATAGGCAGCCGGATGTAGGTAAGAGAGGGCTGATTCCTTGATTTATGTCTGTGATTATCAACCCTAACTAAAAATCTGTGCAAGTTGAAATCAACACGCAAAGTGTTTGAACTAATGGTCCCTGTCACTTTAAGAACATCACCATGCACTCCTCCCGAGCCCACGCAGGCACATCAAAAGTTCCAAATTTCAGGGTAAGTCGGATCAGTGGAATTTGTGTCCTTCTATGGTGGCAAACTTCTGAGCATTCGCTGCTACTGAGAATAGATAATATGGACCATAATGTTAAGGGTTCATAGCCTCTGATTGCCTTGGGGTAAACCTTGAAGCAAGTGTTAAGTCCTCATTGAAAGCAAAATACTGCAGACGTCTGGAATAAAAATAAAAAATGTTGGAAAAACTCAGCAGGTCAGGAAGCATCTGTGAAAAGAAAGAGTTAACATTGCAGCTCGAGATGACCTTTCATCTGATTGGTTGAATATCAGAACGGCAGAGATCAGGGAGCTTGAGCTGTCAAACAAATTATGAATTCTCTGGGGCACAGCTGTTTCAACAAGCTTAATGGATCTTTGGGCATTCAGTCAAGCCTCATTATGTATTAAGAGGGGCAGCGAGGTGGAAGGGTACAGCTTGGCATAAGGGGCATTAGGAGGACCTTTTGAACTTACCTTTTAAAAGGTAAACCTTTACCCTCAGGCAAACTTTCCATCACCACCCCCAAACTCACCAAAGATGGGGTTATATCATAGGTTGGTCTCTTCGACATTGGGTCAAGAACTCCTGAGACTGGATTTTTGTTTTGGGGTCAGCACCATTTCCAGGTCCTGACCCTACACCTAAGGCCAGGTGTGATATTTGAAAGGATGGCAAATCAATGGACAGGGCCGGTGTTCACCTACCAACTGATGGCGGGTGGGGTCCCAAGGCTTGAAAGCCAACAGGGCTGTGACCCCGAGAGTTAGGCAGCTGGATGTAGGTAAGAGAGGGCTGATTCCTTGATTTATGTCTGTGATTATCAACCCTAACTAAAAATCTGTGCAAGTTGAAGTCAACATGCAAAGTTTTCAAACTAGTGACTCCTGTATCTTTAAGACCATCATGACTCCTTTGAGGAACAATGAACCATGACTATAAATTGGGAGTGCCAGATGCAGGCTTTTGACAGAAACCAGTCCACATCCTTAAAGGCACCTCACCAACATCCTCCCTCTGCCCTTCACATGCCCGGAAAATCAGACAGTGGGCAATGGCACCAGGGATCCTGGAATTGGGAGCCATTTTTAAAGGACTCCTGAGTTTTCCTGACTTGGTGAAAGTCAAGGTCCTTTTGTCTGGATCCTGCCCAGGCTAACTAATCTGGTACTACCTTTTTTTTGTAGCGGAGTGTCAGGAAAGCAAAAAAAGATCCTCTGGGAGATGAATGAGTGAATGGATTTTTTTAAAAAACTGTCTTCAGAAAAATAATCTTTATCTACACTCAAAATGAACGAAACAATGTTTGTTTTACAAATTGATCCTTTACCATACCTTTTTAATATTTAAATGGGCACATTATACTGCAGTTCGCAAAAGCAATTAAAAATGTGACATTTAACAAATACCATTAGCCAAAAATTACATTGTTCATTTAATGACTACATTTTTTTACTTAAAAAAAAAATTTAAACCAATGCAAATGGTCATAACATTCTTTGCTCGCGCAGATGTTACTTCTCTCACAAAGGGTTTTCCTTCCAGTTTCACTGAAAGCAGAAATGTGACCTGCCATAAACTCTTGTGACTGACCGTTCTGTGTGTCAAGTAAAAATACCAGCTGAAATGTACTTGCTGGTTTAAGGTCAGCTCTGAAGTTTGGAGTAAAGATGCTAAGTAAAACTCGCATTCCAAATCTATTTTTACTGAATTCCTTAATCTAGTGCCGATATAATCACGTGCAGTCTTCCATTGACAGATCAAGCTCAGCAGGCTGGCATTAGCATTTAATTTCTGATGTTCACGCTTGAAGTTTATTGTATGTTTTGTGCATTGATGTACATGTTCAGCATCGTCATCTCTTAACCCATTGCTAATTCAAGCTTTATATAATCATGGGGGTTCCTTATTGTTGTGAACACAATTAGCTACACACTGTTTTATGCCTGGGACCAGGCTCATTGGCAGTTTGATAAATTCAAGACTTACAGGTATTTAATGTCATCCTTTCCGAATACAAACTCTAACTGCAGACCAGAACATTGGGATCAAAGGCTTCTTTCTCTCTCTCTCTCGCTGGTTGCAAGAAATTATTTTGGCTGCCTCAACCTAGTGAGAGTTCAGAGTAAGAAGCAGCCCTTGAATTGTAACTGAATGTTCAATGAAAGGATTAGTTTGGACCCCTGATGAAAGGTGTAATTTAATTAAAGTTAATGCTTTGACAGAGGGGATTGTGCTCTGCTGCGTTTCAGAGCTGTATACTTCAGCACATGAGCAGTGATTTTTTTTATGGTACAAATGCAGAGCAGGACACTCAAGAGGAAGGAGGAAATGAAGAGGTAATGCGCCCATCCCCCCTGTTGGAGTGAGGCTTTCATGGAAGAAGCAGAAAGGTTAAGCCTGGAATCTTCCTCACCAGGCACACTCATTTCATTTAAAAAGGCCACCATTTTCTTGTTTCGATGAAGCAGGATAGAATGGAGTCAGACCTTCCATTAGCAGGTTTGAGGCATCAGTGGGGGCAAGCACATGATGAGGTCAGCTGCCAAGAACACCCACCACTGGTTATTGGGACATTGGCCTAGTTTTAATGATGAATGTCAGGCCTTCAACACCTCATATCACATCAAAGACAGCTAAACATTTAATATCCTTTCAAAACTGCCAATCAAAATCTCCCACTGAGATAAGTGGTTCTGGACATTTGAAACTCTGCCAAGCATTCATAATTGTTTCAGCTCTAATAACAAGCCCTGGAAATTGTAAACAATGGAGTCTATTGAAACTAGAAAACCAACTAGTCATTTTTTAAAAAGCTACACCAAATACTCAAAATATACAGGAGCATGTGGGACTGTTTTCACTAAATGACAGCTGTTGGAAGTTTTTTTTTCATTTTAAAAGGACTCTGGACATTTAATTCACTTCATATTTGCTCACACTAGAGATCTCAATTAGCGTAATAAAAAACACATCAGATTTACAATGTAGCGTTAACTATTGAAACTGAAATTGAAATAGATGTTTGTTCTTTTTTGAATGGGTTTCATGAACAAGTTTTTTCACTATCAAGTGTGTTTGAGTGAGTGCTCTACTAGATTGTTAGAAGGACAGCTTTTTTATATTTCAAGGTGTATCAATGAATGAATTCCTGAAGCAGATTACTGTTGTTTTTTTTGGTTCCCCACTTGGGAGTGTATTTACAACTACTTTGAGAAGTCAAGAACCACATTTATCTACTGAAGGGACCCAACTCCTCAAAAAATTGGCTGAGGGTTGGGGAGTGGGGTGGTGTTTAAATGCCCATTTCTGCAATGCAGCCAGCAAGGGCGGGAATCCTGCAAGCAAGATGATTGACACACCCTTAACCTGTTCTGGCAAAAACATGCTGGAAATCAGAATCGGGGTAGAAATCTCAGAACCAGGACCTGTCCGCCATTTTTAAATGGTTCCTCCATTGTCCAGATTCAGTGCAAATCCAGGCCCTCGACCTCTGTGCTGGGCTGGAAATTGGACACTACCAATTAAAAGAACACTCTGTCCTCAAAGGATCACTGAGGTAACTGAGAACCTTGGAGTATGAGTGTCTGGAACATAAAGGGTTAACTTGGGAAAGTGGTGGTGTAGTTGTATTGTCACTAGGCAAGTAATGCAGAGACCCAAGATAATGTTCTGGGACCTGGGTTCGAAATTTGAAATCGATAAAAATCTGGAATTTGAAGTCTAATAATGACCATGAAGCCATTGCTGATTGTAAAAAAAAAAATCCATCGGGTTCACTAATTTCCTTTAGGAGAGTAAATCTGCTTTCCTTACCTTGCCTGGCCTATGGGTGACTCCAGATCCACAGCAATGTGGTTGACTCTTCAATGCCCTCTGAAATGGCCTCAGTTCAAGGGCAATTAGGGATGGGCAATAGATAGAGTTAGTGTAGTGTTGGACAGAGTCATGTGTAGAAACAAGCATGGAGACAGCTGTATCAATGTATACAGTTTCTAAAAGTTAATAAGCAGTTACTGTTGAACTATCTAAGACTATGAATACATTAATAAGATCCACTGAACTACACCCAGCACCTTGCAACAAATCTCAATGCCATCAACAGGCACTGAACAGATTCAAATGCACACCATCATTTTTTAAAAAATCTGTCAAAGAACAAATGATTCTGTTGTTAGGATTATATCAAAATGTGAAAGCTGAGTAGCGATAGACATACCAAGAGCTATCTGGAGAGACAAAGAGACCCTGAAAGTACTAACACAAAAAAGAGAAAACATTAGCATCAATTGTGCTTGTAAGAAAGTTAAAAATAGTATCAAATTGAGAAAAAAAGGTGTACAACACTGCAAATATTGGTGACAGGTCAGAGGATTGGGCAGACCTGAAATAGATGGGTTATTTATAGAGGAAAAGTTGGACAGGTTAGGCTTATGTCTGCTGGAACCAGGAGAAGCAAAGTCTCCTCAAAACCAGGAGAAGCAAAGTATTTGAATATCGTTAAGGCATAGATAGATGGGTTCTTGATAAGCAAGGGGGTGAAGGGTTATTGAGAATAGGCAGGAATGTGAAGTCGAGTTAAATACAGATCAGCCATAATCTTATTGAATAGCAGGGCAGGCCCGAGGGGCTAAGTGGCCTACTTCTGCTCCTGATTCATATGGTTATTAGAAATACTCAGCTGAGGCAGCATCAGGGGACAGAGGAAGCGAGGGTTCACATTTCAATCAAGATCAGGGATTATGCAAAATGAACAGCTTATATGGAGGAGTCAAGCCATGGAGAAGGAGGTTGTGTGATCAAAGAATGATCTGCGATTAGTTGGAGGACAGGAGATGCTTAAACAACTAAAGTCAGGAAATGTAAAAATCACTAAAAATATACACTGACATGTTTCTGCACTTGTCCCATATCCTTGAATGTTATGATATTTCAAGTGCTCATCCAAATATTTTTTAAAGGTTATAAAGTTTCCAGCCTCCACTACCCCCCGCCCTCCCGAGGCAGTGCATTCCAGATTCACACCACCCTCTGAGTGAAAAAGATTGTTCTCACATCCGCTCTGAATCTCCTGCCCCTTATCCTAAATCAATGCCCCCTCGTGATTGACCCATCAATCAAGGGAAATAGCTGCTCTCTACTCACCCTGCCCATACCCCTCATAATCTTATACACCTCAATTATGTCCCCCTCAGCCTTATCTACTCTAAAGAAAACAATCCAAGCCTATCCAGTCTCTCCTTATAGCTCAAATGCTCTATCCCAGGCAACATCCTGGTGAATCTCCTCTGTACCTGCTCTATCACATCCTTCCTATAGTGAGGTGACCAGAACTGTATACAGTACTCCAGCTGTAGCCTAACCAATGATCTGTACGACTCCAACATTACCTTGTATACTCTATTCCACAACTGATGAAAGCAAGTTTCCCATATGCCTTCTTAACTATCCTATTCATGTGCTCTGCCGACTTCAGGGATCTATGAATAATTACCCCAAGATCCCTCTGTTCCTCTGAGCTTCTCAGTGTCCTGCCATTCATTAAAATACTCCATCTTGTTTCTTCTTCCAAAGTGCATCACTTCATACCTATTAGGGTTAAATAGCATCTGTCACTGCTCTGTCCATCTGACCAACCTATCTATATCTTTGGGTAACCTATAACCATCTTCTTCACTATTAACCACCCTACCAATCTTGATGTCACCTGCAAAGTTGCTTAACATTCCCCCCACATTTGTAATGCTACAATTTATGTATATTACAAACTATAAGGGTCCTAGTACTAATCCTTGTGGTACACTGCTGGACACCAGCCTCCATTCACTCCATTGGCTAATAAGGACTGACTTAAGGACTGCTTCTTACCCTACTGCAATTTTTCAGTCAACAGAAGGAGTTCAGGGATAGGGGAGGG
Organism: Mustelus asterias; assembly: GCF_964213995.1. NCBI lineage: Eukaryota > Metazoa > Chordata > Chondrichthyes > Carcharhiniformes > Triakidae > Mustelus > Mustelus asterias. Next base: position 42,442 of record NW_027592068.1, read on the forward strand.
GGGGGGTGGGTGGGGGGGTAGGGGGAGCAGCAGGTTTTCCTCCTCAGGTCTTGAGTGGTTATTAGGGATGCCTCCATCACTTGGCATCTTTCCAGATTGGGTGTCCCCCTCCCCAATCACGAACCACTTCAATCTCCACTCCCATCTCCACTGCTGGATCTTGCACCTACCTCGTCCTGAGGGCTCTGCCACTCAGACTGGTGGGACTGCTTGTAGTCCCAGAAGTGGCCACCGCACTCAATAGCGCTGTTGGGACTACAGTGATGCTGACCAGTCAGATGACTGGCAGCTTGCTAAGGCAAGATTTCCTTTGAGTGACAGGTAGAAGTCTTTCTCCTGGTCAGTTAATGCTTCTCAGGGCACTAAATGGCTATGGGGCAGCTGACATTGGTGAGGAAACCCCACCATCTGACAAATTCTGCCCAATAAGTGGTGGATTGTAATTCTCCAGCCATATACTTCAGCCTTACACGTGAAAAAGTAAGTTAGCATTTTGGCCAAATGTTTAAAAGTGTAATTTGTACTTCTAAAATATTAGTTAGTAAAAAACATCAGCACTTAACTTTAAAATAACAGCCATCTAAACTTTAGCAGCTGCGAATAAACACAGACCTAAATTCCAAAGCTTCATTTTACATTGTGCTTCTGTGTAGCCGCTATAGTGTGCTTAATAATATTTCCCAGCAATAAGAGTAGGGAGCAAGGGTAACACTCCCTGTTCTTGTTGCCATGGAGAGTAAGTGGAGTTCCACATATGGACATTGATAAACATTCACACCACTAGCCTTCAGCTCAAGCTATTCTCATTCGATTCAGAAGGGTTGACAGGACAATCACTCCTTTATAATATGTAGCAATTGGTTTATCGCGCCACCAGACTGGTAGCTTTATATCAGTCTTTGACACATACCAAAGTCACACTGTACAGCACCCAGTTAACATGTTGTCAAACACTACTCACTTCAAAATAGTAGTATTACTTATCCAGCAAAGAGCAATAAATTAATCAATATTTATAATAATGCCATTTCACTTAAAAATCTTAAGTTGCAATACTATAACTTCCCTGTAGAGAGCTGTAGCAATATTGTGCATCCTGCTGCTGAATTTATAAGCTCCAATAACACCAAAAGGACTAATAAAAGTGCCTTTTAACTGGTTCGTGCCAAGATTGTTTCACATTCTCACACAAATGTATTATCTTGCTGCATCACAGTGCAAAACAGATTGACTTTTAGAAAGTTTGCACTACTTCTATTAAGTGAACAGTCAGATTCTAAGCAACTTTCTGTTTCAGAGGTTTCTGAACTATTTCTATTTTTAAATACTAGTTCTCGTCATGAACATTTCGAAAATTACAGAAATCCCCATGAAAGAAAGAAGCTTTACTCGGAACACATTATCAACCAAAACCTATTTAAAAGAACATACCTTCTTTGAATTCATCAGCTGATGACTCCATTGTAAAAATCAAATTAAATTTAAAGTTGTCACACAGTTACCAGGTTGAAGGTATATTTGCCTTTAGATCTTCTATATAAGCAGCACACACTCAAAAAGGAACAAAAAATACATGAAAACTAAAATCAGGAACTTCCTGCCTCTTTTCAATGGCCTTCTTCGAGAAGTGTTCAGTAAACAATGTTTTCTCAGTTGGTTATGCCAACTTTGACTTCATCATTCTTAAGCGATCCTCCCTCTCTAACTCACGAGGGTGGAGTTAAATCCATTTGTTAGCACTCGTCTCTTCCAACATGTGATAAGACCAACAAGTACAGTCTAGAGGCCATCCACAGAACACAACAAGCACTGTCTTATTTTAGCAGTTTCATTATTGCAGTATAAAATTCCAGGCACTTACAATCAGCAAGGGTAGGGGGAAATAGATCACATTCTTTTATAGCTAACATACACCACACCTTTTATTGCCATGCCAAAACTATTTGGAAGTACAACAGCATTCCTACCCATGGTCCGTAAGATCTCAAATACTGAATTCCAAGCAGCTTTGCTTGCTGATGATTAGTAAAATGGCTCACAGTCGAGGTAGTGAAAGATGTTTACTTACTCCCATTTTCTAACTATGGGGTGATTTTAATCTAACAAGCTCAGTGGGAGAATGGGATGATCAGATTTTCCATCCATGTTATACCCTGTCTGGCTTTTATTTTCTATGAAAGGTGGTGTTTATTAAAGGCAGTGGATCTGTTCAGTTTCCTGCCTAGCAGGTTCTGTTAAAATTATCCTACATATCTCAACTGTTTGTACCCAATCAAATAATGAGTTTCATAATGCTGGTGCGCAATAAAATCTGAACATTGTTTTTGTTTGAAAATGTGCTGCATGATACCAGTAGTGAACAGGTTAGAACATTTGGTGCATTAACAAAGGTGTTCCCAGTTCAATCGTTATTCATGTCACACGGTGCCATGCCAACCCCATGTTTTTCCTTTGCTTTGCAAAAGAACGGATGAGGCTGTAAAAACCTTTTACATTTACTAATACACCACTTGTGTAACCATGGCCCAGAATCTGTTGCAAAGTGCAGTGGGCCCCAAACCATATTATTGTTTGACCATTTAGTGCCCCAATCCTCCATTTAACCAAAATTTGCTGGCAGGCTCATTCCAAGACATCAGAGCAAGGATGTTGGTGATTTAGAAACTGTCAAATCCTATTTTGATCACACTGAATGTCACATTATATTGTCTGTTTCTATTCTGGTTTATTAATAGTGCATATTTAGCCGATGAATCCTGTTTGCAAATGGATGACAAATTTGTTAGTCAGACTATTTATTTTATTTTCGGAGGTAATTTCTGGGTATAATATGAGGAATAAATGTGGCTGCAGGCACCTGAGATAATTGAAGGCTTCTAAACTGTAACTGTTTTCAGATGTTAATGGACTAATTCAATGCAAAGCATACGCTGTCTATTGGAGGGGAAAATAATAAATATGCAATTTAAGATCTGTGAGAAGCAGATATTTCATTATTTGTTTCACAGATATACCTCGATTTATACTCATCGCAACATAGCAACTCCTATTCGCGTGGTTCTAACTCTTGAAGTGGAGCAATTTTATATATATTTCCTCAACAAAATATTGACTGGTGCATTAGCTGATTAATGTGGAACTGAATGTATTTTTAAACATACATTTTGAAAGAGACACATGTTGGGATCGATAATTCATGTTAAAATTAGTGATTGACACTGGTAGGATCTGGAATTGTGAACTGATGAAAAAACATGGAGAGCGATTCTCCCAGCAGATGTCAGCGGAGGCCATTTAGCAGGCTCCTTGCTGGCTGCCATGGCCTCCGCGTGTTTTTTTTTTGAGTCATCAGCTCTGCACCGGAAATCATTTAAATATTTCCTATCATTTTCCCTATCATTAGCAGACTCAGGACTGAAGTCTTTGGGCTTGCCAGTGTCTCCCACCCCACCAGGAGTGCTTTACTCCAGCGGGATTTACTACTGCTCCCCGCTAACGGGGAACAGGCGGCCCAACCCCGCTGGAGGGAACAGAGGCCATTGAGGCCCCCTGAGGAGGTCGGGGGTAAGGGGGGAGGGGGGAGTGTCCCCTGGCAGTTCCAGCCTGGCCCCCTGGCACTGGTCAAGGGGCAAACTGACAATGTCCAAGGGGCACCTTGGCACTGCCCACTGGGCATCAGGCAGTAGCAAGGGGGCCAGGGGGAGGGGGGGCATATTGGTTGCAGTGCTTGTTAGGGGGGGCCAATTGGTGAGGGTGGGGGGGGGTTCCCGCTGCCATTGCACAGGGATCAGTGGCAGCAGGTGGAAAGGGAGTGATCAGGACTGGCCATCTGGGTGGGGGGGCGGGGTGGTGCCTCGGGACTGTCAGGAGGGGAGGGTGTTAGGGCATCAGGGCTGCCCCAGAGAGCCCGGAAGGCCAGCTCAATCACTGGCCAGCAATCGGGAGGCCAGCAGTGCGGGGCTGCTGCGCATGCATCGATCTCCACTCTGACAGATCGGTGTATGCGCAGTGGCCCGCCCAGTACTATGCTGCCGGCCCCTCCAGCAGAAATAGCCGCCCCACCCTAGTTTTCACAGTGAATCCTGCTAGAGCACTCAGCAGTGCTCAGAGTGTGGGAGGTTCATTCTGAAAATCCCGCTAAACAAAAACGGTGGATTTACTCCAGTTTTTAAGCGAATTCGGCACTTAGGATTTATTTTAGCAGAATCACCCCCATTAAAACCCATTTAGCAAGAACCATTCCCGCCAGGTAATTTGTACAAAAGATTATTATTTTTTACTTCAACAAAATAAATGAGCAAATCTCAATTAAACAAACATCTCAGTTTAAGAAGAAATTAATCTTGGCGCAACAACTCACTCCAGGTCAGCAGCACCATTCAAGTTCAGTCTAACCAGCAGCAGTGATCGAAGCAAAGATAACCAGAAAATTGGTCATTGCCATTGATTTTAGAGGGGAGCGCAGAGCCAAGAAAAATTGAATTCCCATTGTTTCTTCAAGGTCCACGGCAGAGAGTCCCAAAAAATCCTATCTTGGGACACACATACACAATTTCCTGAAAATAGTTACGTGTAATGCACCATTACTATGGTGCAAGTTTCCAGCAAATTCCTTGTTGACTCCCAGCATAGCAGGTATTATGCATTGGGAGCTGACCTCAAAGTGACACAGAGTTAGGTCATTACATTGTAGGTGTGCATAGAACACTAAGTGATTGCAAAAATGTTTTCTGTAATGAACTCCAGGTACCAACAAAAAAAGCTTTCCTGATTGTCAATCTGTATTCTTAAATGAACTTTGATGTGCATAGTGAAACATTCATCATCTATACAAGATCACAAATTGGGTTGACCATCACCTCTGAGTCAGAAGATTGTGGGTTCAGGCTCCACCCATGAGTCAAGTACAGAATCTGGGTGCTACTCCATTGTAATACTGGATCTATCCTTAGCCACCCCTACCCCACCCTGTTATTTATCAATGAATCGTTATAGCACAGAAGGAGGTCATTCAACTTGCCGTGTCTGTGCTTGCCCTCTAATGAAGTACTTTAACTTGTGCTACTCCCCTCCCTTTTCCCTTTGGCCCTGCAATTTTTTCTTTTTCAGATCATAATCCAATTCCCTTTTGAAAGCCTCCTTTGACCCTGCCTCCACTACACTCCCTAGCAGTGCATGCCAGATCCTAACCACTTGCTGGATGAAATGTTTTTCCTCATATCGCTATTGCTTCTTTTGCCAATTATCATAAATCAGTGCCTAATGGTTCTCAATTATTCCACCAATGGCAACAGTTCCTCCCTATCTATTCTGTTCAATCCTTCACGATTTGAATAGAATCATAGAATCCCTACAGTGCAGAATGAGGCCATTCGGCCCACTGAGTCTACACCGAGAACAATCCCACCGAGGCTCTATTCCCTTAACCCTACGTATTTACCCTGCTAATCCCTCCAACACGAAGGGGCAATTTATCCTGCCAATCAACCTATGCCGTACATCTTTGGACTGTGGGAGGAAACTGGAGCACCCGGAGGAAACTCACACAGACGTTTCCTCTGCAGAGTTCACATAGGCAGTCTCCCAAGGTTGGAATTGAACCTGGGTCCCTAGCGTTGTGAGGTAGCAGTGCTAATCACTACGCCACCGTGCCACCCCAATGGCTCAACCAAATCTCCTCACAACCTCTTCTCCATGTGAAACAGTCCCAACTTCTGCAATCTTTCTACACAACTGAAGTTCCTCACCTCTGGAAGCATTCTTATGAATCTTTTCTGAAGTCTCTCTAATCCTTCTTAAAGTGTAATGGCCAGAACTATAGGCGCAGTACTCATGTAAAGGCTGAACCAGTGTTCTGTACAGATTTTCCTTGCTTTGGTACTCTATACACCTATTGTTCTGCTTTATTAACTGCTCTCCCAACCTGTCCTGCCATCTTCAATGATTTAAAAATGAAGATAGGAGAAGGAGGAGGCAATTCAGCCCTGCACATCCTATATCCTGCGCAGGTTTCTCTGCTCCTGCACTCCCTTTAGAATTGTATCCTTTATTTATCTTGTCTCTCTGCCTTCTTCCTACCAGAATGAATCAGTTCACAATTCTCTACATTAAATTTGGGTTATTCATATATAACAGGAAGAGCAGGGATTCTAAAACCCATCCCTGGGGAACTCCACTGTAAATCTTCCTTCAGTCCAAAAGATAACCATTAACTGCTATCCTTTGTTTCCTCAATTTCTGAAACAATTTTGTACCCGTATTGCTATTAATGCCATGAGCTCTAACTTTTCTCACAAGTCTTTTATGCAGCACTTTTATCAAATGACTTTTAGAAGTCCATGTACATCACATCAACGTTACTCTCATCAACCCCCTGTTACTTCATCAAAAAATCTCAAACATGTTAATTAAACATGATTTGCCCTTAAACATCCATGTTGATTTTCCTTAATTAACAGGCATTTGCCCAAGTGACTATTAATTCTGTCAATATCATCGTTTCTCAAGGCTTCCCCACCACCACCCAAGGTTAAATTGACTGACCTGAAGTTCCTAAGCTTATCTTTACACTCTCTATTTGGACAATTTGCAGTTCTTCAGTCCTCTGGTACCACCTGCCCAAATCTAAAGAAGATTTGAAAATTTAGGGCTAGTGACTCTGCAATTTTCACTCTCACTTCCTTCAGTATCCTTGGATGCATCTCAGTCGTCCGGATGATTTATCAATCGTAAGTACAGACAGCCTATGTAATAGCTCCGCCTCATCAATATTAAACCCCTCAGGTTTTCAAACAATTGCCCCTTCACGATGACCTGGGCAGTCTCTACTTCCTTGGTAAAGACAAATGCAAAGTGTTCAATTCATATCTCGGCCTTGCATCATGTCGCTATATGTAAATCCCCCATTGTGTCGCTAATCAGCCCCACGGTGGAATGTCATCCACGGCGAGCCATTCCCAATGGCGGAACAGGAAGTGGGCGCCACATTTTTTTTGCTGGTTCCCACAAGATGGAAATTAAAATCTAAAGTGCCAGCAGTGTGCACAGGAGGCACATTTCCAATCACGTGTTGGGGAAGCTTCTCAATGATGAAACCTGCTGTCAGTTGACAATGCAGTAGGTACGGGTGAGCTACACAGGAGCCTCCTGAACAAATCTCTTGGGAGGCTCTTCACCACAGTCACAACCTTCCTGCCCAACTCCACTGTTATTAACATAAGACTTATTGAGAGCACAAAGGTGTGAGTGTTGTCAAATTTAAATTTCACTTGTTTACATTTCACGTCACATTGGTTTCACTTTATTCATGTCATCTTCATTGTTATTTGCAGGGGCGAGCTTAGTCACAATACACTAGCATGTTTGGTACATATTACAGGGGAGTTGGGGACATTTCTTTATCGTGGATGAAAATGTATTTGCATTAACTCCTTGTTGAATGTTCATGTTAGTGTGCTGTGTTGTACTTGCCACTCCTTTCTTTTGTTCATTCATGGGATGTAGGCATTGCTGGCTGGGCCAGCACTTATTGGCCATCCTTGAGGGCAGTTAAGAGTCAAAAACATTGCTGTGGGTCTGGGGTCACATGTAGGCCAGACCAGGTAAGGACAGCAGATTTCCTATCCTAAAGGACATTAGTGAACCAGATGAGTTTTTACTACAATTGACAATAATTTGTGATCATCACTAGACTTTTAATTCAAGACTTTATTGAATTCAGATGTCACCATCTGCCATGAGGGTGGGACTTGAACCCGGGTGCCCAGAGCATTACTAGTCCAGCGACAATACCTCATTGAAGGGATGTTTCCCCACCCCCTCTCTCCAATAAAAATCACCAGCATTAGGGCCCTCCCAATGTGTCCCCCTTCATGACCCGACCTTTATATCTCCCCACCATCCTCATGCCCTACCCCACTCAGGCCCCACCCTTTGGCACTGGCCCTGGCAGCCTAGTGCCCATATGGCAGTGCCAGCCAGGTGGGCACTGCCCAGCCATATTTCCTAACATCCAACCACCAATGCGCTTCTATGACATCCGACGTCTATTGCAAGATAATTACAGACTGGAATGTGAAGAATGGTTGGAATGCGAGTCTTTACAGGTAATCAAGTCTTTGCAGGTACAAACAATAGGCCCAATTTTACCAACAATTTGCGCCCGTTTTCGGGCGCGAAATCGCGGTAAAGTCGGGTGTGAGGCCTTTATTGCGATCTGCACCCGCGTTCGCGCAGATCACCACTTTACCGAGACCGCGAATGGCGGGGATCCGTTCCGCGCCCAAATCAGGCGCAATGACGATTTAAATGCATTTGCATGCATTTAAATTGAGTTAATGGACTGCCTGCCCAACTCTATCAGCACTTCCCACTTTACCACCGCGTTTGCCGATCCAGAACTGCGCTTTTAGGGACCTGCTAAATAAAAGTCTGAATCGGGCACTCCAGCCTCTGAAGAGCGTGTTCAGCGTTTCCAACGGCTCTCTGATTCAGATCAGTGGTGGAGGGGGGGGAGGGAGGCGGGTCAGATCATTCTCTGGTTGGAGGGGGGAGGAGGGGAGTGAGGTCAGATCGTTGTCTGTTTGTGGGGGGGGGGGGGAGGAGGAGGAGGCGGGTCAGATGTATCTCTGGCGGGGGGGGCAGATGGATCTCTGGTGGGGGGGGGCAGATGGATCTCTGGTGGGGGGGGCAGATGGATCTCTGGTGGGGGGGGCAGATGGATCTCTGGTGGGGGGGGCAGATGGATCTCTGGTGGGGGGGCAGGAGGGTCTGCTGCCACTCTGTGGGCGATCGGTGGGGGAGGGAGGGGGGCAGGGGTGTCGATCGGTCTGTGTAGTGGGAGGGTGAATAAGGGGGGGGGACACATCACTGTACCCCTTACCCACCATCCCCCGCTACCCAGACCGATCGCCACCCCTGCCCCCTCTCCCCCCACTGATCGCCCACAGAGTGGCAGCGGACCCCCCTGCACCACCCGCACCCCCACCAGAGACCCATCTGCCCCCCCCCCCACCAGAGATCCATCGGCCCCCCTCCCCCCGAGATACATCTGCGCCCCCCCCCCCCCCCCCCCCCAAGATACACCCTCGCTCCCGCTTATCACTCCCGGGCCCGCTTTCTCTGCTTTCTGCGGCTCGGGAGCGATCCGACATGGGCACGCTTTTTCAAATTTTTTTCCAACTGCACATGCGCAGTTCAGAGCTCCGATCGTTCCGGCAGCGCTAAGCCCCGCCCACAGCATGAATCAGACTGGAGATGGCTGAGAGCGTATGGGGGCGCCTGAAAGCGGATTTCTAAGTCGGATCTGTATTACTCCCAGATTCGGCACTTAGAATGAAAATGGTAAATTTGGGCCCAATGTGTGTGGAGAGAGGGATAATCACAGGTTAAAGAGATGTGAATGTTTCAAGCCAGGACAGTTAGTAGGATTTCTTCACATTCCAATCTGTAATTATCTTGTAATTGTGTCTTTGCCTATATATGCCGTGTTCGTGAACTCATCGTCCACTCATCTGATGAAGGAACAGCGCTCCGAAAGCTTGTGATTCCAAATTAACCTGTTGGATTTTAACCTGGTGTTTTGAGACTTCATACTGTGCCCACCCTAGTCCAACACCGGCATCTCCACATCAGAAATATACATTGTTGCTGTTGTTGAGAGGAATGCATGGTCAGAGGATATATTTGCATTGGAGGCAGTACGGGAAGCCTTCACTAAATTGCACCCTGGGATGAAGGGGGTTGTCCTGTGATGATTTTGCTTCTTTTGTCTGGAGTTTCAAAGAAGGTGAGGCAACCTCATTGAAACCGACAAAATTCTGAAGGGTTTGATAGGGTGGATGCTGAGTGATTACTTCCACTGGTTGGGGAATCTAAAACACAGTCTCAGGAGAAGGGGCCGATCATTTAAAACTGAGATGAGAAGAAATGACCTCATCCAAAGGGATTGAATCTTTGGAGTTCTCTGACTTAGAGGGTTATGGATGCTTCAGTGTTGAATAGATTTAAGGCTGGGATAGACAGATGTTTGGTCTCTCAGGGCATTAAGTGATGTAGGGAGGTGGAAGGCCAATGGAGTTGAAGCACAAGATCAGCCATGATCGTACTGAATGGTGGAGCAGGTTCGATGGGTCTTATGGTCTACAGCTGCTCCTATTTCTTGTGTTCTTATGACAATGCATTTCAATGCCTTCAGACACACATGGGATGCAGGTACAGGCACCATTCTACTGCATGAAAAGGAGTCAACGAAGCTTCCTAGTGATTGAACCTTGCTCCGTGGTTAATGGGCAGTTGGACAGTTTTTGCTGGAGAAGCCAAGTTTCAAGCTTTGCTTGAACTGGTGAGGAGATGATCGGGTGGCCCGAATGGAAAGAAGAACCTTTGAGAGATATTTATAGTGAGTGGCAAATGGGTTTACATTGTATGCAGTTTCTTTCAGACCGGCAAATATAAAACAATTGAAGTACATGAAAGTTAGCAGAAGAGAATCAAATTGCTAAATGCAATTGAATATTAGGCCAAAGTTTGTCCTTGGCATCTGTTTATAGGCTGGCAATTGCTTAAGAAAACATGTAGGTTAACGAAATCTGTACTTGTGGACAGGCAAATATAATTTAAAATGAGGATCCTTGGTCAAATGAAACCTTAGGGGTTTGTTGAGAAATTAACCCCCCAAGCCCAAAAAATAGTATGGCACGAGGTATAAAGGGAGGTCAATAGAACAATACAAAGTATAAAGAACTGTTGCAAATAATCTAAGTAAGTGTTAAGAATAATAAAAGGGCATTAGAAAATCCAAAGATGAACAACTGAGTAATGGTACAGTTTCCTCCTTGTATTAAAAGTCAGAAAATAATTTAAAAGATTGCATTTGACCCAACTGAGTGACGGGTTGAGGCAAGTTAAATATGAAACCATAGACATAAAAGGTGACCTGAATACATATATTGAAATGTTTTTTATCTTCAAAGGTATGCCTGGTTATACTAGATGGGTGTGCAGCTAGAAATGTTTCAATAAAACTGACTAACAAATGGTCTTAGCAAGGGTTGACAGTGCTGCATATTCTTCCATTCACCCCAACAGCTAAAGGAAATGTGGGAGGTCATATGGAAATCACCGGTTCATATAAAATAAATCATTGATATCTGGTTTGGCTGCAATGTTTGAAGCACAGCTCATGTGGTCCCATTACTTAACAAGGGGAACAAATTGGAATTACTGGCCCATGAATTTAACATCACTGCAAGTGAGCTGTTGGAATTTTGCATCATATGGGTTGTAATTTATGACCATTTAGTGGTTATTTGACATCCTCAGAATGACTTCAGGAATTAGAAGTCCTGTCTCACGAACTGATTGAGATAATGCCTGTCCTAATAAGAACATAAGAACATAAGAAATAGGAGCAGGAGTAGGCCATCTAGACCCTCGAGCCTGCCCCGCCATTCAATAAGATCATGGTTGATCTGAAGTGGATCAGTTCCACTTACCCGCCTGATCCCTATAACCCCCAATTCCCTTACCAATCAGGAATCCATCTATCCATGATTTAAACATATTCAACGAGGTAGCCTCCACCACTTCAGTGGGCAGAGAATTCCAGAGATTCACCACCCTCTGAGAGAAGAAGTTCCTCCTCAACTCTGTCCTAAACTGACCCCCCTTTATTTTGAGGCTGTGCCCTCTAGTTCTAGTTTCCTTTCTAAGTGGAAAGAATCTCTCCATCTCTACCCTATCCAGCCCCTTCATTATCTTATAGGTCTCTATAAGATCCCCCCTCAGCCTTCTAAATTCCAACGACTACAAACCAATCTGCTCAGTCTCTCCTCATAATCAACACCCCTCATCTCTGATATCAACCTGGTGAACCTTCTCTGCACTCCCTCCAAGGCCAATATATCCTTCCGCAAATAAGGGGACCAATACTGCACACAGTATTCCAGCTGCGGCCTCACCAATGCCCTGTACAGATGCAGCAAGACATCTCTGCTTTTATATTCTATCCCCCTTGCGATATAGGCCAACATCCCATTTGCCTTCTTGATCACCTGTTGCACCTGTTGAAGCTATTTATCTAGATTTCCAAAAACTCTTTGGCAAAGTGTTACTTAGAAGAATACTGGAAAAGATCAATCATGGGATTACAGAAAAGATAAGAAACTGTTCACATGAATTTTAATAGGTGAAAGTTTGTAATTAACAAGCGTGAATCTAAAGGGCCCCTCGTGACAAGTTAACCGCCACAAAACTCTGGTCACGAAGTTGAGCTCTGCCGCAGCACTACTGTCGGCGCTACGGAAGCACTTAAGAAAATACTATGCAAAGGACTTTTAGTTACTTCCAGCATGGCCCAAGTGAAGCTAAAGCTCCATGCTGGAAAAGTACTAATATGGGCATACCATGACAAAATTGTGAGCAGTAGTCAGTTTATAATACCAATCACTCGTCGTGGTTCATTTGACCGACATTTTGGAAACTTGGGCTGCACAAGTCTAGCTTCCAGAAGTGCTAATCACTCACAACCGCATGAGGGAGATCACACTAGCTCTACATAAAGGGCCAGCCATCCAACTTGTTTTTATTCTTTCATGTGATGTCAGCACTACTGGAAAGGCCAACGTTTGTTGTCCATTCACGATTGCCTTTGAGAAGTTGTTGGTAAGCTGCTTTCTTGAACCGTTGAACCCCTTCTGGTCCAATTTGCAGCTTCGGTGCTTTTGACTCACTTATGTGTTAAAGTTTGTGGAAGTATAGTGGATTGCATTTGGAGTTGTTGTGGTCAGTTGGTGTATCCATACAGGGGGAGGAGAGGATTTTGTCAATTGCTTACAATATGTCTGAAAGAGATGTGTAGGATGTATTTGCAGTCTCTCAGGGTTTGCAGCGTGACAAAGAATTGGAGCAGAGGCTGCAAAGAGGGAAAGCACATTCGGAGAAGAAGAATGACTGTCCATAGAAGATGTACTTGCTATGTGTTTTCAAGAGCACTTTTCCTACCTCCACCTCACCTGAAAGCATTGTCTGAGGCAACTCAGATTCAGCAGGAAAGTGGTCACTGAACTGTGCCAACTCCTGCAGCCTCACTGCAGAGTAAGGATGGCACTGCCAGTGGCTGTCAGGGTCACCTCAGTTTCTACACTTCAGGATCATTCAAGGTGGGAACCAACAACACAATGAATATGTCACAGTATACTCTCCATCTGGAGTTGACGGAGACCCTAGACTCAAGAAGTGGTGTAATCGTTTCTGAAAAGAGAGACATATTGCCGAAGCTTTTCGGTTGGCACACAGGATAAACATAAGAATGCCCAATTTCAAACAACCACCACAATTTATACAACAAAGGAAAGGGTGCTGATTGGTTGGCAAGCCAACTATATTGGCTCGGGCTTTGCCATGGAGAAAACAATGGGGAAATATAGGCTCCCAAAGATCCCAGTAATTAAACAAAGGTACAAGGCTCAAACACATTTCTTCTGTTTACAGAAGATTCACCCTGTGAATGATTGTATGTTGCTTCCAGTAAGTGTAAATGAGCCACCTTTCGAGCTCAACTGATTACTTAAATCAGTTGTTAGTGTAGCTATTAGCACACTCAGAATTGTTCATAAGTGCTGCCAGTCACTGAATCACATCTAAAAGTAGACATTTTGTTTTGGGTTTTGCAAGCGCTGACTGTACTCTGCCCATTATGAACAAGCAAAGGAATATGCCGTTTGATTTGATCAGCCAATCGCTGAGAGATATGACCTATGTACCTGGCATCACACCAGCACATCTTGTAAATAGGGCCCTAGCCACTGGCTCAGCTTACGAGCGCGAGACAGAAATAAAGTACATCAAAGCTACCCTAAGGGACAATAGCTATCCTGATCAGGTCAGGTTGCTGTGTATCGTGCAAACTCGCAAACCGGCCAAAAGTTGCCAATTTTGGACCTGAAAAGTGCTCGGGGTCTCTCAAAATCAGGGTCAGTGATTATAAAGATGGAGGCCAATAATGGTTAGCTTGGTGGCCAATGGAAAACAGCTGCTCCTTCTGGCCCAACAGCAATGCTACAAAACCCCTTAAATTTAAATTACATTACCCGCCTCTTGATAGGAGGTCACTGCAACCCTCTCCTAGTTGAAACAGAAATGAGGTCATGTTTCAGATTTTAAGTATTTAATTCCCCTTCCCCTCTGCAACAGATCCTCAGGAGAGTGAGAATCACGGGGTTAAAATTGCTTCTATAGTTTGGTTGCTATTTGGAGGTGTTATCATGAGGAAAGTGACTCTGTCTGTTGATGCGACACAGTGGCAAGCACTGCTGCCTCACGTCGCCAGGTGCTCGGGCTCAATTCTGGTCTTGGGTGACTGTGTGGAGTTTGCACATTCTCCCCGTGTCTACGTGGGTTTCCTCCCGCACTCCAAAGATGTGTGGGTTAGGTTGATTGGCCATGCTAAATTGCCCGTTAGTGTCAGGAGGATTAGCAGGGTAAATACGTGAAGTTATGGAGATAGGGCCCTGGGTGGGATTGTTGTCGGTGCAGGCCCAATGGCCTCCTTCTGCACTGTAGGAATTCTATGATTTTATGAACTCAACGCACCATCTCCATCAATGATGCTGAAAATAGGTAGATAGGTAGCTATAGATAGACAGCACTGGTTAGCTGCAACCTTACTCCTTCCTTCACCTCGAAGCAGGTGGAGGAAGGAGTAAGGTTGCAGCTAACCAGTGCTGTCTATCTATCTATAGCTACCAATCTACCTATTTTCAGCATCATAGATGCAAGTGCCTGGCAGCAGATGATACAGTCATGCATTTGGCAATATGGAGGTTCAGGAATTGCAAAAACCAGTTCCTACAGTCCTCGCCAGGTAACAGTGATGTCGGTTTCTTCACAGCCATGACCAATCAGGTTATGTGGCTCTTGATCATGTTGGCATACCTTCTTCACACAACACCACAAACATTGTGACTCCCTGCATTTATATGGGGTTTTTCATGACCCTGGAAGCTCCAGTGCACTCTGTGGACATTGAAGTAATGTGGAGAAACGTGGCAATTAGCGTATTGTAAGATACCACAATCAGCAATAAGGCAAATTAACAGATAACTTGTCTTCGTGACATCTGACCAGGAACCAATATTGGGCTGATAGTGGGGAAATTCCCTATCTCCTCTTCAGCAGTGCCAGGAAATATTTTATATCCCGCTGAAATCAGACAAGAAAACACTGGGGTAGTGTTATTTCCTTCAGATTTGCTGCCTTTGCTTCCTTTTTGAAAGAGGAACCTCGACAGACACTAATCATTTGCCAAAATGAAATATAATGATATGAAGTAGCAGCAGGTAAGGACAAACCCTGCTAAACTTCCTTTTCATCCTTCAAAAAGCTCACATTTAAATCACTTGACAGCTTGACAGTTCTACAGACCTTATCTGCCCTTGAAGAGCATTTATGACTACTGTAAAGATTCATAACTCCCACACTGCGATAAGGCAGTCGCTCCTCTGATGCTCTTGCCCTCTGCCTGTTGTGGACCAGTCTATGTCCTGTGGTCTCCAGATTGCTCTAGGTCTAGATCCCACCAGGGTGTGTATATTTGCATGGGCAGAGGGTGTGGGGGAGCACTGTGATGGATCTTCAAAGCTGCTTATTTCAACTTCCTCATCTAAGGTGTCCTCAGACCTGGAGCTGAGGGGCAGGCTTTTGGGCCTCCAAGGGCATTTTCCCAATGTACCTATGAACGAGAGTAGAAAAAATGAGTGCGTAGCAAATGACTTGAAAAGAGGACAAAGTATTCAGTGTCGCTTTCTATAGGATAAGCTGGTGCAGGATCCTCACTTGGTTGTGCTCCGCCCACTTCCCTGTCGCCAGTGGCACAGTCAACGTCCTCCCCTGCCAACATGATGGCATGTTCTTCAAAGAGAGTGACGACCCTAATGTCGGCCACTCCATTCCCGGTCTGGGACCTGTTGTTGTGTGCGAGCTTGTCCTGCATAAAGACAGATGGAAAGAGCATGAGCAGGACACATGCCAAGGCAGATGATAAGGATACCTGGCATGTGTGTGCGCTGAGTGGAGTGATGGATGGGATGAGGACGTGAGCTCAAGAGGATATGAGGTGAACGAAGACATGAAAGTATGTATGAGAGTGAACAGCCTCTTAAGCTGGCAATGTATGAGATCAATGTGAATGCATGATGGGCTGGTGAGTCCGTGAGTTAAGAGTAATGACATGATGGACTAACCCTGATGACAGGGATGAGATCAGCCATCCTCTTCTTGCATTGGGTGCCAATCTCCTCGTTGCAAGTGGGCACTGACTGCTGTTGCCACCGCCTCCCAAGCCAGAGTGCTGAAGTTGGTTGACCTACAGCCAGAGTAATGGTGGAGGCCATTTTGGCAGACATCCAACAAGCAATCCAGGGAGGCAGTAGTCTTTGTTGATTTTGGGGTCATCTCCTTGCTGTGCAGCAGTTCTGGTGGACGCAGTTGCATTTTAAATATGGCACTTGATCTGAGGCAGTGTGAGGTCATGGCATGACAGACGGATCAGAGGCCAACTACCAATGGTACGGTGTGTTTACCTTGCACAAATAATAAGCTCTGCAGCATTTGGTATCACGTGAAAACCCACCATTGCGGTTGGCGGGAATAATGTTTCTCACGTCCATCACAACACTGTGCAAAATGGGAAATTCCCCCTAATGTTTCTCTCTGAACAATGCTGCCAGACCTTCAGAATATTTAATGTATTTTCTGTTTTTATTTGAGCTTTCCAACACCCACAGTCATTTTGCTTTTGTCCTAAATCTAGTTAATAATTCCAACAGCACAAACAACATTACAGAGTTAGATTACACAGTATTAGGTTTTGTTGTTTTAAAGATTTCAAAAATGTAAAGCTACCTTTGGGAATGTTGCCAAATAGATCCAAGAAAATTAGTGGTGAAACTGACCAGTGTTAGCTTAATTAAATAGGACTAGAAAGTTGCCTAAGAACTAGCGTTTTCACCCTTGCAAATTGTTTGATGTGTATCCCAAAGCAGAAAGACACCTTTAGTTAAATTATCAATATAATTATTTTTATATTCAGCTAAACAAGCCAAGACAGGACTCTGTAGACTGACAGGAAAACATTCTTCAATCACTCAATTTGCAGTAAATTATACTTTGTAAACAATGCTCCCTACATGGTGCCTATCCATTACTTGCAGCTTAGAATTCATGCATTGACATTAAAGCACTTTTTAAAAGCCCCTTATTTCTAGTATTCAGTATTTTGAGAAAATAATTCTGTCGAGTTTATGAAACATAAAATGCCGTAGAACAGCTATTTGGCAATAGATTTGCCTGTTCTGAAGTAAATAACTACAGGTTCCTAAACATCATAAATCTCCAGGTAGATTGAAATTGTGACACCCACCCGTAGTTGGCTGCTGGCAACACATTCCTCACAGCTAAACGTTCCACACAGCTGATCTCGACTAGTAAACCTTTCCATAGCTAAGGCCATGGCGTCAAAACAAACCAGAATAAAATTCTATTGTTGATTATAAGGGCCAGCATCTTGCCCAATGAACATTTTTAATACCTTTACCCCATTGGAGCAGTAAATCTGATGTGACTTCCAGAAATGTGATCTCTTAGGGGCTTTTACTGAATGTTTTCGAAGCAGCAGTTGGACTTTGACAAGCTATATTTCAATTAACTTCTGGAATGTCAGCAATTCAAAGCTAAATATTGTAAAGTGGATACAGGTATAAGTAATAAATCAGTTATTCTGAGGTCTATCAAAACTAATACAAACATAGATACCAGCTTTTGTTTTATAACAATTAGTTTCTGGATTCTGTTAAAAATGAAACGTGCATTACTTCTGGTAACTTTAAAAAAAATACTGGTACACTGAATCAAGACAGCTTCCTGAGCTATATCTTCCATAATTTAGCAGGCTTTCTAATAAATGTTATAAATGCTCTAAAATGTCAAAAGAAAAAACATTCTCCAAATAAGGGGGTAAGAAATTAGAACTGGATTATTTGTTAGAGAGCAAAATGGGTCTTCTGTATGAACTTATTAACAGTAAGAAGTCTCACAACACCAGGTTAAAGTCCAACAGGTTTATTTGGTAGCAAATACTGGAGGCTAAATCTCCACATCATGAACTTATTAAAGCAGGAGAATGCTAATCATACCATCTTAGAATCCCTACAGTGCAGAAAGAGGCCAATTGGCCCATCAAGCCTGCACCGGCAACAATCCCACCCAGGCCTTATCCCTGTAGCCCCACATATTTACCCTGCTAATCTCCCTGTCACTAAGGGGTAATCGAGCATGGCCAATCGACCTAAGCCACACATCTTTGGAGTGTGAGAGGAAAAGGGAGTACCCAGAGGAAACCCACACACACATGCAAACACCACACAGGCAGTTACCGAGGCCAGAATTAAATCTGGGTTCTTGGTGCCATGAGGTAGCAGTGCTAACCACTGTGCCACCCGTATTGTCTTAATGAGACAAGTATACAGAAAAAAATATATTGTTAAAATTATAGATAGCCTTAAAATTATTATACACTTTTATGCACTGTTACATATTTGGAAGATGCTGTAGAAAGAACCATGGCGAATTGTTACAGTGAATCTTGTAGATGGCATACCCATTTGCCACTGTGTGTCAGTGGTGGAGGGAGAGAATGTTTAAGATATTGAATGGAGTTCCATTTGTCCTGAATGATGTTGATCTTCTTGAGTATTGCTGGAGCTGCAATCAACTAGCCAAGCGAAGAGTATTCCGTCACACTCCTGTCTTATGCCTTGTAGATAGTGGACAGCATTTGGGTAATTGGGAAATGAGTAAATCACCAAAGAATTCCCAGCTTCTGACCTGCTTTCATGGCCACAGTGTTTATATGGCTGGTTCAGTTCAGTTTCTGGTTAATGGTACCACCCCAGGATGCTGATATTTGAGGATTCAGTGATGGTAATGTCTTTGATGTAATAGGGCAATGGTTAGATTCTTTCTTGTTTGAGATTGTCATTGCCTGGCACTTATGTGACACAAATGTCACTTTCCACTTACAAGCCCAAGCCTGGATATTGTCCAGGTTTTGTTGCACGTGGGCATGGATTGCTTCAATATCTGAGGAGTTGGGAATGGTACTGAAAACTGCAATCATCAGTGAACATCACACTTTGACCTTACGATGGAGGGGCATCATTGATGAAGCAACTGAAGATGATTGGACCTAGACCACCCTGAGGAACTCCTGCAGTGATGTCCTGGACTTGAGATGATTGGCCTCCAATAACAACAACCATTTTCCTTTGTGCCAGGTATGACTCCAACCAGTGGAGAGGTTTTCCCTTGCTTCCCATTGCCTCCAGTTTTGCAAAGGCTCCTGGATGCCACACTTGGTCAAATGCTGCCTTGATGTCAAGGGCAGTACCTCTGACCTCACTTCTGGCATTCAACTCTTTTGTCCATGTTTGAAACAAGGTTGTA
Organism: Mustelus asterias; assembly: GCF_964213995.1. Taxonomy (NCBI): domain Eukaryota; kingdom Metazoa; phylum Chordata; class Chondrichthyes; order Carcharhiniformes; family Triakidae; genus Mustelus; species Mustelus asterias. The sequence goes on from NW_027592068.1 coordinate 61,942, forward strand.
ATGAGGTATGGAGCACATTGGCCCTGACGGATCTTAAATTGAATACTGATAAGCACTTTGTTGCTTAGTCAGGGCTGCTGGTAGCCTTCCATCACTAATTATTGGGATGCTTCTGATGTGTTGTATTGTGCAGACTGATACACAATATTTGCATTAGGGTCTCTGTCATTTCTTTGTTTCCCATTATTAATTCCTCAGTCTCATCCAATAACGGTTTAATGACTACTGCAGCTACATAGTTTGAGGTTCTTAATACCTGTTTCAGCTTTTTTTTTGCTAGTTTATTTATTTACTCCCTCATTTTTTTAAAATTACCCTTTACTGGTTTCTAAAATGTTCCCAATTTTCTGGCCTACCACTCATCTTTGCAACATTGTATGCAATGGGGTGGCACAGTGGCACAATGGTTAGCATTGCTGCCTAACAGCACCAGGGACCCAGGTTCGATTCCTGGCTTGGGTCACCGTCTGTGTGGAGTTTGAACATTCTCCCCATGTCTGCATGGGTTACTTCCGGGTGCTCCAGTTTCCTCCCACATTCCAAAGATGTGCAGATTAGGTGGATTGGCCATGCTAAATTGCCCCCAAGTGTCAGGGGGACTAGCTAGGGTAAATGCCTGGATGGGATTGTGGTCGGTGCAGACTCGATGGGCCAAATGGCCTCCTTCTGCACTGTGGGATTCTATGATTCTTTCAATTTGATATGACCCTCAACTTCCTAAAATTTGACACAGAGGGTTCGTCCTCCTCTTAGTCTTTGGGTGAGAGTTTTCCTGCAAATTGGCAAAGGCCGATGGCGGACAGGAAAAGTGGCGTTGAGTCCGCTGACGGCAATGGCAGGTTTTCCAGCCATACAGTGCAGCACATGTTGCAAAAAGCTTTCAGCCACAGGTTCCACACTGTATTACTATTCATGAAGAAATCGAGCAAATTTGGCATAGATGTACACAAGGCAATCCTCAAGTAGAGTGACACAACAAATGAAGGCATAGAAAGTAGTCCAGTCCAAAGACCAATGTCACATTGCACCCAAACTACTCTTTCATTCGTAAAAAAGCTTCTGAAACTAAAAGTAGTAACAGGTATGAGTGAAAAAAATCAAGATGAAAAGGCAGAAAGCCAAAGTTCATTTTGACAAGACTGTCAAATCATCGTGAGAGTTGAGCACTGGAGAGCCAGTCAGGGTACAAATCCTCAATGCTTTGAACAGGAATCAGCCCACCTGTCTTTCAGCACCTCCTTCATAGCTGCTGCTCTGGGCCTTCTGCAATCCCAAAAATGGCCACTACCCCTTGTGTCGCTGCTGGAACTGAAAAGCCTCTTGGGCAGCAGCTCTTAGAGGCTGGATCTTCACCTTTAAAGGTATGAGAACTAGAAAGACTCCCATCTGCCAGGGCTTCCAGAAATAACTGCAGCTTTCTAGTTGTTGGAAGGGGTGACTGCTCTGGCCATTAATTTCAGCCCATCAAGCCCAACCACAGTACTCTGGTTGCCATATTATATCAAGTGTTGCTCACGAAGGGTGATATTCTGGTTCTGGAGCCTATGAAGATAAGAGCAACTAGATTGACCACTAGTGTCAGAGGTTTGAGGAACAACTGAAATATCTTCAAATTTACAACCACAAATGGAGGTGACAAGAAGTGATTTTATTGAGGGAGGCAAGGAAACACTGATTGAAATGAGTAAAAGTTAAATTTTGAACACACGTGCCAACTCACATGACTCACAAGCCACTGGTTCACTGACGGTGAAAAGCATGACAAACTAATTTTAAAATGTTGTCACCTGAGAAGGATTAAGCGAGATTTTACAGGGGTGTGGTTCGACTGCAGCAGGTGTGAGCCTCTACATACATGAGATATCTCCATGGACCCTATTTAATAAGCTTCAGAGAATATACACTTGAACTACACCACAGTTCACTTCTACGTGAAACCACAATACCTCACATTTATGCAAACTGTATAATGTAACTGGCCTTAGGGAGAATACATCATTAGTTGGCACAAGAACTGAATTCAGTATTTGAACCCCGAGTTTTAATTAATTGAGAGACATAATAGACAATTGATGTTTTATTAATATCTCCTCTCACTCAGTCCGTACACAATATTATTGTTACATTTTTACTCCCAGTGCCCTTTCCTCAATCTGTGCCTGTAATAGCTCCAGA
>NW_027592069.1:0-15000 GCF_964213995.1 Mustelus asterias
ACCCTCCGACACCCTCTTTCACCCTCCTCCACCCTCCTTCACCCTCTTACAGCCTCTTACACCCTCCTTCACCCTCATTCACCCTGCCTACACCCACTTTCACCCTCGTTCACACTCTTTCACACTCCTTCACCCTCTTTCTCCCTCCTTCACCCTCTTTCACCCTCCTTCACCCTTCTTCACCCTCCTTCACCCTCTTACACCCTCTTTCACCATCCTTCCCCCTCCTTCACCCTTTTACACCCTCTTTCACCCCCCTTCACCCTCTTACACCCTCTTTCACCCTCTTACACCTCACCCTCCTTCACTCTCTTCCAAACTCTTACACCCTCCTTCACCCACGTACACCCTCTTTCATCCGCCTTCAACTTCTTACACCCTCCTTCACTCTCTTCCAAATTCTTACACCCTCCTTCACCCTCTTACACCCTCTTTCACCCTCCTTCACCCTCCTTCTCCCTCCTTCACCCTCTTACACCCTCTTTCACCCTCCTTCACCCTCCTTCACCCTCTTACACCCTCTTTCATCCTCGTTCACCCTCCTTCACCCTCTCTTAACCCTCCTACACCCCCCTTCACCCTCCTTCACCCTCTTACACCCTATTTCACCCTCCTTCACCCTCCTTCACCCTCTTACACCCTCCTTCACCCTCCTTCGCCCTCTTTCACCCTCCTCCACTTTCCTTCACCCTCCTTCACCCTCTTACACCCTCTTTGACCCTCCTTCACCCTCCTTCACCCTCTTACACCCTCTTTCACCCTCCTTCACCCTCTTTCTTCCTCCTTCACCCTCTTTCACCCTCCTTCACCCTCCTTCACCCTCCTTCACCCTCTTACACCCTCTTTCACCATCCTTCCCCCTCCTTCACCCTTTTACACCTTCTTTCACCCCCCCTTCACCCACGTACACCCTCTTTCACCCCCCTTCACCCTCCTTCACCCTCCTTCGCCCTCCTTCACCCTCCTTCACCCTCTTACACCCTCTTTGACCCTCCTTCACCCTCCTTCACCCTCCTTCATCCTCTTACACCCTCCTTCACCCTCTTACAGCCTCTTACACCCTCCTTCACCCTCTTTCACCCTCTTACACCGTCTTTCACCCTCTTTCACCCTCCTACACCCTCCTTCACCCTCATTCACCCTGCTACACCCACTTTCACCCTCCTTCACACTCTTTCACTCTCCTTCACCCTCTTTCTCCCTCCTTCACCCTCTTTCACCCTCCTTCACACTCCTTCACACTCCTTCACCCTCCTTCACCCTCCTTCATCCTCCTTCACCCTCCGTCACCCTCCTTTACACTCCTTCACCCTCTTTCACCCTCCTCCATCCTCTTTCACCCTCCTTCACCCTCTTTCACCCTCCTTCACCCTCATTGACCCTCTTTCACCCTCTTTCCCCCTCCTTCACCCTCGTTAACTCTCTTTCACTCTCCTTTACCCTCTTTCACCCTCCTTCACCCTCCTTCACCCTCCTTCACCCTCTTTCATCCTCCTTCACCCTCCGTCACCCTTCTTTACACTCCTTCACCCTCTTTCACCCTCCTCCACCCTCTTTCACCCTCCTTCACCCTCTTTCACCCTCCTCCACCCTCTTTCACCCTCCTCCACCCTCTTTCACCCTCCTTCACCCTCTTTCACCCTCCTTCACCCTCCTTGACCCTCTTTCACCCTCCTTGACCCTCTTTCACCCTCTTTCACCCTCTTTCACCCTCTTTCACCCTCCTTCACCCTCTTGTACACTCCTTCACCCTCCTTCACCCTCCTTTACCCTCCTTCACCCTGCTTCACCCTCTTTCACCCTCCTTTACCCTCCTTCACCCTCCTTCACCCTCTTTCACCCTTCTTCACCCTCCTTCACCCTCTTTCACCCTGCTTCACCCTCCTTCACCCTGTTTCACCCTACTTCACTCTCCTTCACCCTCCTTCACCCTCTTTCACCCACTTTCACCCTCTTTCACCCTCCTTCACCCTCCTTCACCCACTTTCAACCTCATTCACCCTCTTTCACCCTCCTTTACCCTCCTTCACCCTCCTTCACCCTCTTTCACCCTCCTCCACCCTCCCCCACCCTCCTTCACCCTCCCTCATGCTCTTTCACCCTTCTTCACCCTCCTTCACCCTCTTTCGCCCTCCTTCACCCTCCTTTACCATCCATCACCCTCTTTCACCCTCCTCAAACTGAGCGACTGGATAGACTCACCAGCGACTACACTTGAGCAATAAGTGCAAAGTTGTCTTTGTGACTCTGTCAATGTGTATGTGGGCCTTCTCCCCAATGTCACAAAGAGGTCCATACAAATGACCAACAATTCCCACCGGACATGCTACGTTGGTGAACTAAGAGGCCAGTTCACATAGCAACATAGAAATTAGGAGCAGGAGGAGCCCATTCGGCCCTTTGAGCCTGCTCCGCCATTCATTATGATCATGGCTGATCATCCAACTCAATAGCCTAATCTCAACTCAATCCAACTCAATAGCCTCATGAGATAGAGAATCTGGTGAACAGGTGCGGCTCCAATAATCTCTCCCTCAATGTCAACAAAATGAAGGAGATTGTCATCGACTTCAGGAAGCGTAAAGGAGAACATGCCCCTGTCTGCATCAATGGGGACGAAGTAGAAAGGGTCGAGAGTTTCAAGGTTTTAGGTGTCCAGATCGCCAACAACCTGTCCTGGTCCCCCTATGCCGACACTATAGTTAAGAAAGCCCACCAACGCCTCTACTTTCTCAGAAGACTATGGAAATTTGGCATGTCAACTATGACTCTCACCAACTTTTACAGATGCACCATAGAAAGCATCCTTTCTGGTTGTATCACAGCTTGGTATGGCTGCTGCTCTGCCCAAGACCGCAAGGAACTACAAAAGGTCGTGAATGTAGCCCAATCCATCATGCAAACCAGCCTCCCATCCATTGACTCTGTCTACATTTCCCATTGCCTCAGCAAAGCAGCCAGCATAATTAAGGACCCCACGTAACCCGAACATTCTCTCTTCCAACTTCTTCCTTTGGGAAAAAGATACAAAAGTCTGAAGTCACGTACCAACCGACTCAAGAACAGCTTCTTCCCTGCTGCTGTCAGACTTTTGAATGGACCTACCTCGCATTAATTTGATCTTTCTCTACACCCTAGCTATGACTGTAACACTACATTCTGCACTCTCTCCTTTCCTTATGTATGAACGGTATGTTTTGTCTGTATAGCGCGCGAGAAACAATACTTTTCACTGTATGTCAATACATGTGACAATAATCAAGTCAAATCAAAATCAAATCACCTTCCCATCCGCTCCATAACAGGGGCGGCACGGTGGCACAGTGGTTAGCACTGCTGCTTCACAGCTCCAGGGTCCCGGGTTCGATTCCCGGCTCGGGTCACTGTCTGTGTGGAGTTTGCACATTCTCCCCGTGTCTGCGTGGGTTTCCTCCGGGTGCTCCGGTTTCCTCCCACAGTCCAAAGATGTGCGGGTTAGGTTGATTGGCCAGGTTAAAATTGCCCCTGAGATGCGTAAATTAGAGGGATTAGCGGGTAAATATGTGGGGGGGTAGGGTCTGGGTGGGATTGTGGTCGGTGCAGACTCGATGGGCCGAATGGCCTCCTTCTGCACTGTAGGGTTTCTATGATTTCTATGATTTGGTCCCCTTCACCAAAGAGCTATATCTAACTCCTTCTTGAAAACAGACATGTTTTGGCCTCAGCTGTTTTCCGTTTTCACATCTTCTCTGACCACAGGAGAGGTACACACAGTAAGAGTTTTAACAACACCAGGTTAAAACTCCTACTGTGTTTACCCCAGTTCAACGCCGGCGTCTCCACACACAGGCGAGGTGCCAGAGGACTGGAGGACAGCAAATGTGGTACCATTATTCAAGAAGGGAAGTAGGGAAATTGCAGGCCAGTGAGTCGAACTTCAGTGGTAGGGAAACTATTGGAAAACATTCTGAGGGACAGCATTAATCTCCACTTGGGGAGGCAAGGGTTAATCCAGCATCGTCAGCATGGTTTAGTCAAAGGGAGACCATCGCCGGAATTCTACCACTCCGCTTGACACAGGAATCGGAGCGGGTGAGAGGCGGGCAATGGGAAGGTCCGTTGACCTCAGGTGGGATTTTCCGATCTCGGGTCGAGCGAGACTGTAAAAGCCCACCCACGTCTTGATTGAATCTTTTGAGGAGGTGACTCAGTGCGTAGATGAGGATAGCGCAGTTGATGTGGTATACATGGACTTCAGTAAGGCTTTTGACGAGGCCCCACATGGGAGGTTGATGAAGAAGGTAAGAGCCCTTGGGATCCAGGGCAACTTGGCAAACTGGATCCAAAATTGACCTTTTTTGTAGAAGGCAGAGGGTGGTGGTCAAAGGTTGTGTTTTTGTGACTGGAACCTTGTGTCCAGTGGTGTCCCACTGGGATCGGTGAAGGATCCCTTCTTGATTGTAATGTACATTAATGATCTGGACATGAATGTAGGAGGTATGATATGTAAGTTCGCAGATGACACAAAGATTGGTGGCAAGATAAATAGTGCGGAGCAAAACCTCAGATTACAGGACGATATAGACGGGCTGGTTAGATTGGCAGAACAATGGCAAATGGAATTTAACCCTGAAAAGTGTGAGGTAATGCATTTTTAGAGGACTAACAAGATAAGCGACAATGAATGGTCGGACCCTAGGAAGTAGAGGATCAGAGGGACCTTGGTGTGCATGTCCATAGATCTATGAAGACAGTAGGACAGGTAGATAAGGTGGTTGAGAAGGCATATGGGATACTTGCCATTATTAACTGAAGAACCAAATATAAGAGTAGGGAGGTTATGATGGAGCTGTATAAAATGTTTGTTAGACCACAGCTAGAGTACTGCGTGCAGTTCTGGTCACCACACTATAGGAAAGGTGTGATTGCAGTAGAGGGGGTACAGAGGAGATTGACCAGGATGTTGCCGGGGCTGGAGAATTTAAGCTATGAAGAGAGGCTGGTTAGACTGGGCTTGTTTTCCTTGGAGCAGAGAAAGCTGAGGGGGGATGTGATTGAGGTGTGCAAAATTATGAGGGGCATAGATAGAGTAGATAGGAAGAAACTTTTCCCCTTAGTAGAGGGGTCAATAGCTAGGGGGCATAGATTTAAGTTAAGGGGCAGGAGATTTAGAGGGGATTTGAGGAAAACCTTTTTCACCCAGAGGGTGGTGGGAATCTGGAACTCACTGCCTGAAAGGGTAGGAGAGGCGGGAACCCTCCCAACACTTAAGAAGCATTTAGATGAGCATTTGAAATGCCACAGTGTACAAGACCACAGAGCAAGTGCTGGAAAATGGGATTAGAATAGACAGGTGCTTGCCAGCCAACACAGACACGATGGGCTGAAGGGCCTCTTTTCCATGCTGTAAGACTCTAGGGGTGGGATTTTCCAGCCACGCTCGTCCCAAACCTGGAAAATCCCGCCCGAGGTCAACGGACCTTTCCATGGTCCACCCGTCGCCTGCTACTATTCCTGTGGCGGGCGGAATGGGAAAATTCGCCCTTGTGACTCTTAGTAGAGTCTATGCTCAAAATCTCCAAACAATTGGCAAAGCTGATAGAATACCGAACCATACAGACAGAAAGGTTAATTTTAAAGCGTAGAGAGCGATGATCAAACTGTACAATGCTCTGGTCAGCCCATAACCTCATTACTGTGACCTGTCTCAGTCATCAAGAAAGGGGAGGGGGGGTATTCAGTGAGGCCAGACCAGAGGAATACTAAGTAGTGGCATGAGGCTAATCCCTAAGATCATGGGGAAAGACTAAAAGAGAAGCTTGGGCTTTGTGTCGGGCTGTCACCAGAGTTTGGTTTGTTTCCATTTACTTGTTTGGTCTTCATAGGATCATAGGAATCATAGGATCCCGACAGTGCAGAAGGAGGCTATTCAGCCCATTGAGCCTGCACCAACAATAAGCCCACCCAGGCCCTATCCCCATAACCCCATGTATTTACCCTGCTAATCCCCCTGACACTAAGGGACAATTTAGCATGGCCAATTAACCTAACCCACACAGTCCAAGGATGTGTGGGTTAGGTTGATTGGTCATGCAAAAATTGCCCCTTAGTGTCAGGGGATGTGTAGGTTAGAGGGATTAGCTGGGTAAATGTGTGGGGATAGGACCTAGGGTGGGATTGTTGTCGGTGCAGACTCGATGGGCCGAATGGCCTCCTTCTGCACCATAGGGTTTCTATTATTCTATCTTTGGACCGTGGGAGGAAACTGGAGCACCTGCAGGAAACCCACGGGGAGAATGTGCAAACTCCACACACAGTCACCCGAGGGGGGAATTGAACCCAGATCCCTGGCACTATGAGGCAGCAGTGCTAACTACTGTGCCACCATGCCGCCCAAACGCAGACACTCTGATTTGAACCATGGATCTTCTGACTCAATTGAGTTCCTCTTACTCTGAGTGACTTGGAGATGGTCCGTAGCTAGGTTTTCTTGAAATTATTTATTCAAAACTAATTACATTCAAGACCTCGTGGTAAGTACATTATTCTCTCGGCATCAAGACTGTTTTGTGCCTTTGGAGAAAGAGTAGAGATGAAGGGTCATCCAGCCTCAACGTTGGCTCTATTCTCTCTCCACAGATGCTGTCAGACCTGCTGAGATTTTCCAGCATTTTCTGTTTTTGTTTCAGATTCCAGCATCTGCAGTATTTTGCTTTTATCTGTCCTCTTCTTGTTACCTTGGGGTCTGTTGGTCATGTGACCCTGATGTCACACTTGCGTCATGGTTAGCATCATTGTCTAATTAACATAACCATTAACCTTTTATTCTGCACTTGACAGTCTAGAGGTTTAAAGTTTATTTATTAGTGTCACAAGTAGGCTTACAGGGCGGCACGGTAGCACAGTGGTTAGCACTGTTGCTTCACAGCTCCAGGGACCTGGGTTCGATTCCCGGCTCGGGTCACTGTCTGTGTGGAGTTTGCACATTCTCCTCGTGTCTGCGTGGGTTTCCTCCGGGTGCTCCGGTTTCCTCCCACAGTCCAAAGATGTGTGGGTTAGGTTGATTGGCCATGCTAAAATTGCCCTTAGTGTCCTGGGATGCGTAGGTTAGAGGGATTAGTGGGTAAATATGTAGGGATATGGGGGTAGGGCCTGGGTGGGATTGTGGTCGGTGCAGACTCGATGGGCCAAATGGCCTCTTTCTGTGCTGTAGGGTTTCTAAGATTTCTAAGATTAACACTGCAATGAAGTTATTGTGAAAATCCCCTAGTCGCCACACTCCAGCGCCTGTTCGGGTCAATGCACCCTAACCAGCACATCTTTCAGAATGTGGGAGGAAACTTGAGCACCCGGAGGAAACCCACGCAGACACTGGGAGAAAATGCAGACTCCACACAGACAGTGACCCAAACCGGGAATTGAACCTGGGTCCCTGGTGCTGGGAGGCAGCAGTGCTAGCCACTGTGCCGCCTGAACCAGCACGTCTTTTGGACTGTGGGAGGAAACCGGAGCACCCGGAGGAAACCCACACGGACACGGGGAGAACGTGAAAATTCCACACAGATGGTGACCCAAGGCGGGAATCGAACCCAGGTCCCTGGCGTTGTGAGGCAGCATTGCTAACCACTGTGCTACCCTCAGAAGAGACAAGTCTGAGGGGTTGCCTTGTAGATAATCAATGGTATGGAATGGTAAATTGGGAATACTGTTTGAAATTGCAGGAGTAGTAAAGGTCGAGGATTGGATCAAGCTTCTATGTGATGTCCCTCTTGGCCAAGTGGCTGGCCAATGTTCTTGGCCTAGGCTCACACCTAAAGAAGGCGTGGAAGCAGGATGGGTGATACATGTAATGAATATATGTGCACAAAACTTTCAAAAAAATTTTTTTTTTTTAATGCTTCACAGCTCCAGGGACCTGGGTTTGATTCCCAGCTCGGGTCACTGTCTGTGTGGAGTTTGCACATTCTCCTCGTGTCTGCGTGGGTTTCCTCCGGGTGCTCCGGTTTCCTCCCACAGTCCAAAGATGTGCGGGTTAGGTTGATTGGCCATGCTAAAATTGCCCCTTAGTGTCCTGAGATGCGTAGGATAGAGGGATTAGCAGGTAAAAATATGTAGGGATATGGGGGTAGGGCCAGGGTGGGATTGTGGTCGGTGCAGACTCGATGGGCCAAATGGACTCTTTCTGCACTGTAGGGTTTCTATGTTCTATGTACAAGGCCAACTTGAGGGCACTTCCCACCCATCGCCCTGCTTGGGTCTGTGCCCGCGAGAGAGGATATAGAAATTATAAAGAGACTGAGAGCAAGGAGGCAACTTACGGTAGCAAGAGAGTAATCTTCCAAAACTGGTTCCAGAGGATTAGAGAGTAAAACTAATTGTCAGGGTTATTGCCATGAGAGTTCCTCATTTGTGCGAATGAGCGGGTAATTCATGGCCAAGCTCTGCATGGAATAGTTTGGGTGCGCTAGTATGTGAATTGCAGAATGATTATCCGAGATGCTTAATTCTCCAATAGTTGAGTGCAAGAAGCATTGTCAAGTAAAATATTGATGCCTTGGGTCAGGTATCCAGATTAATTTGAGAACACACAACAGGCACAATTGTTGATAATGAGTTCCCGCAACTCCCACAATAAAATCATGATGCAACTTCAAAAGAAAGCTTCAGGTTTTTAGGTGTCCAGATCAGCAACAACCTGTCCTGGTCTCCCCATGCCGACACTATAGTTAAGAAAGCCCACCAACGCCTCTACTTTTTCAGACTGTAACACTACATTCTACACTCTCTCCATTCCTTCTCTATGAATGGTATGCTTTGTCTGTATGGTGCGCAAGAAACAATACTTTTCACGATATGCTAATACATGTGACAATTATAAATCAAATCAAATCAAATCAAATTTGGCATGTCCGCTACAACTCTCACCAACTTTTACAGATGCACCATAGAAAGCATTCTTTCTGGTTGCATCACAGCTCGGTATGGCTCCTGCTCTGTCCAAGACTACAAAAAACTACGAACGGTCGTGAATGTAGCCCAGTCCCATCACGCAAACCAACCTCCCATCCATTGATTCTGTCTACACTTCCCGCTGCTTCGGCAAAGCAGCCAGCATAATTAAGGACCCCACGTACCCCGGACATTCTCTCTTCCACCTTCTTCCGTCGGGAAAAAGATACAAAAATCTGAGGTCACGTACCAACCGACTCACGAACAGCTTCTTCCCTGCTGCCGTCAGACTTTTGAATGGACCTACCTCGCATTAAGTTGATCTTTCTCTACACCCTAGCTATGACTGTAACACTACATTTCTGCACTCTCTCCTTTCCTTCTCTATGTACGGTATGCTTTGGCTGTATAGCGCGCAAGAAACAATACTTTTCACTGTATCCCAATACATGTGACAATAATAAATCAAATCAAATCAAAAATACTTCTTCGTTTTGAAGAAGTGTCTTGATTTTGTGAACGGTGTAAAGTCTTTACTAGAATGTATGTGTCCATTTTGTTTGCAAGGCTAATTTGTTTGCAAGGCGAAGGAGTCATTTAGCTCAGAGAGTCGCACCAAGCACTTCTTTTTCCACTGCTGTCATGACGATGGTAATCCCTCTTGATTTTTGCTGTCTTAATGAATCACTCCGTCTTGCTCTCTGGGTACCTTGCTCGGGTGAAACACCCAATGGCTTTCTGCCGCGTGTTAGATGATGATGCAGTAATTAGTGCTAAGCAAGTGGTCCCAGCTGCCACCCTATTGTTGGCAATGACTTTCCAAAACGGGATTATTGCTCGTCATTCCAGAGACGCGGCTTTGGAATCGAACCCAAGAATCTCACTGGTGGCTATGGTCGTAATCGGACGACTTCAGAAACCTGAGTTGACCCACCCCGCGAATCAATACGACCGTCGCGGGGCTTCTTCCCAGTCAGAAAGGGCTGATGGAAATATTTCAAATAAAGCCATACACAAGCGAGTTCAAATGTAAACTGATAGTGTATGTTTCAACTTCCCCCGGGGGGGGGGTAAAACTGGAGCAGTCACGTTATGGAAACAACTGGGATTTTTATTTCCATGGAAAACAGGCAGTTGCCCTGATGGGAGGGGTAGGGTGAGGTGGGGGGAGCAAGGTTTGCACCCAGGCGAGTTGAGATGGATTTCATTGCCGTGTTACAAGGCTCTATTTGGAACCTTACTTCTAGTTCATTGTAAACGAGACTGAGTAGAAGAAAGGACTAGCTAGAAAGAACACGCACCCCGGACATTCTCTCTCCCACCTTCTTCTGTCGGGAAAAAGATACAAAAGTCTGAGGTCACGTACCAACCGGCTCAAGAACAGCTTCTTCCCTGCTGCCGTCAGACTTTTGAATGACCCACTTTATATTAAGTTGATCTTTCTCTACACCCGAGCTGTGACTGTAACACTACATTCTGCACTCTCTCCTTTCCTTCTCTATGAAAGGTATGCTTTGTCTGTATAGCGCGCAAGAAACAATACTTTTCACTGTATGTTAATACATGTGACAATAATAAATCAAATCAAATTTTCCTTTGCATTCCATTGAGTTACAAAGCATGACGGCCCATTTTACCGTCAGGTTAAAGCTTATTTATTAGTGTCAGAAGTAGGCTTACATTAACACTGCAATGAAGTTACTGTGAAAATCCCCGCGTCGCCACACTCTGGCGCCTGTTCGGGTACACTGAGGGAGAATTTAGCACAGCCAATGCACCTAACCAGCACATCTTTTGGACTGTGGGAGGAAACCGGAGCAAACCCATGCAGGCACGGGGAGAAAGTACAAACTCTACACAGACAGTGACCCAAGCCGGGAATCGAACCCGAGGTCCCTGATGCTGTGAGGCAGCAGAGCTAACCACTGTGCCACCGTGCCGCCCACCAAGGATAGGTTTGAAGAGTCAAATGTAGAGTTAACAAAGACATGGATAATGCAAAATTACATTTCTGTACTTCCTCTATTTTTTACACATTAGTGGTAGTTTTTAGCCAAAGTTGCCCCATTTCCTCTTTCACTTCCCCTTTGCAGTTAAGTGTCATCTCGATCTGGTTTTTGGTAGCTAGTTTCAAACATTTTTGCTAATTTCACTGCTTGTATTATTCTGTATTCTTTTGCATTTCTGTGGGGCTGAGGAACATGGTGAAAGGTTGGTATGGGTGTTGATGAAATAGAAACAAAATTATTTTGTTGTACAAACTGAACAGAGTGGAAGAGTCTCAAGTTGACTTTGGGCGTGGGAAGCCCATTTACATTGACTGTTTCCATTTCCTCTCAATTGGGTATTCCAAATAACTTCTAATCTTCTAATGTATTGGTATCATTATGTTTCTTTTGATAATTGCTCAATCGCAGTGAACCCTTCATTTGCAATATTTTTTGCAATTATTTTGTCTTTATTCCAATTACACACAAACCACAGAATCCCTATAGTACAGAAGGAGACCATTTGGGCCCTCAACTCTGCACCAACCATCTGAAAGACCACCCACATAGATCCTCCCCTCCGCCCTATCCCCGTAACCCCATACATTGAAAATGGTTAATCGACCTAACTTATCCATTTGTGGACACTAAGGGGCAATTTAGCATGGCCAATCCACCTAACCTGCACATCTTTGGACATTAAGGGCCCGATTTTACCATTTTCATTCTAAGTGCTGAATCTGTGCGCAATTCAGATTTGACTTGGAAATCCGTTCCCAGGTGTCCCCATACGCTCTTAACTTGAAAAAAAAATCACGGGCCTGAATTGCGCTGTGGGCTGGGCTTCGCGCGCCCGAAACGATCGGAGCTCTGAACTGCGCATGCGCAGTGAGGAAAACAAATTGGAAATCACACCGCTGTCACATCGCCTCCAGGCCGCAAAAAGCGGATAAAGTGGCCCAGGAGCAATGGTCCCCACAGACATCGTCCCACTCCCACAGCATAACTTTCCCCCTTATCCACCCACCCCCCCCGCTACCCAGACCGATCGCAACCCTCTGCACCCTTTCCCCCCCACCGATCGCCCGCAGAGTGGCAGTGGTCCTCCCTGCACACCCTCCACCCCCCACAGAGAATGATCGGGCCTCCCTCACCCCGCCCCCCCCCCCCCCCCCCACCCACTCCCCCAGACAACGATCTGCCCTCCCTCCTCCTTCCTCCCCCCAACCAGAGAATGATCGGGCCGTCTCCACTCCCCCCCCCCCCCCCTTCCCCACCCCACCAGACGACAATCTGGCCTCCCTGTGCCCTTCCCCCCCTCCGCCCCCCCATCCCCCCACCCCACCAGAGAGCGATCTGTCCTCCCTTTCCCCCATCCACCAGAGATACATCTGACCTGCCTCCTTCTCCTCCCACCAGAAAATGATCGGACCTCCCTTCTCCCCCCACCACCCCCCCGACCCCTGCACCAGAGAATGATCTGGCCCGCCTCCCTTGCCCTCCCCTCCCCCCCTCCACCACCGATCTGAGTCAGAGAGCCATTGGAAACTCTGAACCTACCTCTTCAGAAGCTGGAGCGCCCGAAACAGACCTTTGCTGAGCGTGTCTGTTTCGCAGCGAATCTGGACGGGCGAACACGATGGTAAAGGGGGAAATGCTGCTAAAGTTGGGCGGGCAGTTCATTAATTCAATTCAAATGCATTTAAATCACCATTGCGCCCGTTTCGGGTGCGAATCGGATAGCAGCCACTTTCAGGCCTCAGTAAAGTGGGCATCTGCGTAGATACAGGCGCGGATCGCGCTATTCGCCTCACGCCCGACTTTACCAAGTTTTCGCACCCACAAATGGACGCGACGCAAAGGTAGATCGGACCCTAAGATGCAGTTTAGTATTGCTAATCCACCTAACCTGCAAAACTTTGGACACTAAGAGGTAAATTTAGCATGGCCAATCCACCAAACTGGCTCACCATTGGACACTAAGAGGCAATTTAGCATGGCCAATCCACCTAACCTGCACATCTTTGGACTATGGGAGTAAACCAGAGCACCCGGAGAGGAAGCCCATACAGACACAAGGAGAACGTGCATAGAATCCCTGCAGTGCAGAAGGAGCATCGAGTCTGCACCAACAACAATCCCACCCAGGCCCTATCCCTGTAACCACATTTATTTGCCCTGCCAATCCCCCTGACACAAAGGGACAATTTAGCATGACCAATCCACCTAACCTGCACATCATTGGAGCACCCGGAGGAAACCCTCGCAGACACGGGGAGAACGTGCAGACTCCGCACAGACAGTGCCCCAAGCCAGGAATTGAACCCGGGTCCCTGGCGCTGTGAGGCAGCAGTGCTAACCACTGTGCCACCTACGTATTGGAGCAGGAGTAGGCCATTCGGCCCTTCGAGCCAGCTCTGCCTTTCAATAACATGGGCGGCACGGTAGCACAGTGGTTAGCACTGCTGCTTCACAGCTCCAGGGTCCTGGGTTCGATTCCCGGCTCGGGTCACTGTCTGTGTGGAGTTTGCATATTCTCCTCGTGTCTGCGTGGGTTTCCTCCGGGTGCTCCGGTTTCCTCCCACAGTCCAAAGATGTGCAGGTTAGGTTGATTGGCCAGGTTAAAAAAAAAAATTGCCCCTTAGAGTCCTGGGATGTGTAGGTTAGAGGGATTAGTGGGTAAAATATGTGGGGGTAGGGCCTGGGTGGGATTGTGGTCGGTGCAGACTTGATGGGCCGAATGGCCTCCTTCTGCACTGTAGGGTTTCTATGATTTCTCTATGATAACAGCTGACTGTAACCGCAACTCCACATTCGAACCTAGCCTGGATAATGTGCGGACGTTTCTATATATTTTGACTAATTGGCGGTTTGGGTGGGAAAAGCGATGTGCTGCCCACTGGCTTTACAGCCGGCCTTTCCCGCCATGCTTTCTGGGGTGCTGGAGGCAATTCCCACGATATCCGTGCTGGCAGGACGGGTTCTGAATGAGCGCCAGCAACCTGGGGTCCACACGAGAATGGGGTGCCATTTTTAAAGGTCTAACAGAAATAAAAATAAAAAGAAGAATTCTTCTCCTGCCCCCCACAGATACGGGGATAACCCCCCCCCCCTCCCCCACTTCCCCAATGGTCGGACCAGAGCGAAGTCCCGGGCCCAATGGATATGGATAAATCTCCCCACCCCCCACAGGGAACCCTCCCCCCCCCCACCAATCCCTCCCACAAATACATGGATATAGGCCCACCCCCATGGACCTCACCTGGGGGGCAATGCCATTGGGCAGTGCCAGGGATCCCCCACCCCGGCCAGGCTATGTACATCCCTGAGTGCCTGCAACAGGTTCCTTTTGCCAGGTCCCCATTCATCTGGAACTGTTGTAAAACCCCGCTGACTTGATGGCGGGGGGATAATCTGAATGTGGGGCTGGTGGGAATGATACAGCCCACTACTTAATTGGGTATCGATCATTGCATGGCAAGGACCCCATTACTAGAGAGGAAAAGTGTGGGGAGGGAGGGTGGCAGAGGGATGATGGGGCCAATCAAGTGGGGAAATCCCATTGGCATGAAAACCATTTTGGAAACCATCCCCCCCCCCCCCCCCCCGCCCCAAATCTCTGCCCCACTGTCATTCCCGCCTGCCAAAAACAGGAGTGGAAAGTTCCTCTCCCCCAACCCCCCAATGTTTCACCCTCTGGCTTATCTAAAATCTAACTATCTTTGCCTTAAGACATTCAAAGACTTTGCTTTCACTGCAGAGAGCTCCAAAGACTTTCAACCCTCTGACTGAAAGAAAAACTCACCTGACATCTGTATTACGTTAGCTTGATGGAGTGAGCCGGTTTCATACAAAAGCCACATTGTGGGTAGATAACTGCTGCCTCACGGCACCAGGGACCCGGGTTCGATTCCTGGCTTGGGTCACTGTCTGCGTGGAGTTTGCATGTTCTCCCTGTGTCTGCTTGGGTTTCCTCCGGGTGCTCCGGTTTCCTCCCACAGTCCAAAAGACATGCTGGTTAGATGGATTGGCCATGCTAAATTCTCCCTCAGTGTACCCGAACAGGCGCCGGAGTGTGGCGACT
>NW_027592069.1:20000-64109 GCF_964213995.1 Mustelus asterias
AGCAGGGCAAATGTGTGGGGTTGTGGGGATAGGGTCTGGGATGGGATCGTTGGTGCAGATGGGCTGAATGGTCTCCTTCTGCACTGTAGGATTCTATGTGTCTGTTCCGCTGAAAGGCAAACCACCCAACTACTCGAATCCCATTCTCCAGTGTTGAGGTTGGTTGGTATTTAGTGCTTCATTGCTACATCTGGCACAATGGGTAGAGTGCCCATCTTGGAGTCCAGAACCTTGAGTTCAAACCTCATGTCAGGACTTGATGGCCAAGGAAGGTGTGTTCATAACGCGGCCAAATGGGTTGATTATTAACCAGCACATCCTTCCAATATCCCTTTGGCAGGAGGTAAGAGTGAGAGAGTCTCCTGGTCAGGCCAGAACCTGTGGAAAGCAATGGCAAACCACTCTAGTACTTTGCCACGCATAACTATGGCCTAACACATGCAAGTCTATGGTGGCCAATGCTCTTAGAATCACAGAATTCCTACAGTGCAAAAGGAGGCCATTTGGTCCATCGGGTCTGCACCAACAAAAATTCCACCCAAGCTCTATCCTTGTGACCCCACGTAATCCCCTGACACTAAGGGGAAATCTCACCCAGACCTGTTCCCTGTAACCCCAAGTATTTACCCCGCTAATCCTCCTAACCTACACACTTTGGGACACTAAGGGGCAATTTAGCATGGCCAATCCACCTAACCTACACACCTTGGGACACTAAGGGGCAATTTAGCATCTAAACTGCACATTTTTGGAGTGTGGGAGGAAATTGGAGCACTCGGAGGAAACCCACGCAGACACGGGGAGAATCTGCAGACTCCACACAGACAGTGACCCGAGGCCAGAATTGAACCCGAGTCCCTGGCACTGTGAGGCAGCAGTGCTAACCACCGTGCCACTTTGCCACCGTCTTGGGCCATGGTATCTGAAGAGAGAGAGGCTTCACTGCTCAAATTTCAATCTGGTACCACCATTTCTTAAGGACAAATTTCCCTGAGTAAATGGGCCAACTCTTGTATTGAGGTGAAAGATAACGTTTTCGACACTCTCTTTTTCCATTTGCAAACAAAAACTTTTGAAGCAGGAAAAACAGGACACAACAACTTGAGGGGCCAACCTGAAGTTACCCAAGGAAAATCTCAGGTAATGCCTATCACCAAAGCTTTCCCATTTTTAAAATGGTTTGCCTCCACCATAACAAGTTTAGGATTTAAGAAGTAAACACAAAGGCCGGAATTCTCCAGCTCTTCACGTTGACGGGATTCTCTGGCCCCTCCAGCAGCGTACCCACCGCACCCACCACCGCCCCCCACCCCCCCCCCCTCACTGTGGGTCTCCCGGTGATGTGGGGCGGCATCAATAGGAAATGCCATTGACAGCGGCCGGACCAGGGAATCCCACCGCCAGCGAACGGCGCAACACCTCCCACCTTTGAGAAACACGCGGCCGGGAAGCCGGAGAATCCCGTCCAAGGTCTATTACCATGGAATCATTTGGATCATTATGCCTGTACCCAGTTAGTGAGTCCCATTTCCCTATTCCCTTCCCATAGCCCGATTTTACTCCCCACCCCCCCCCCCCCATTTTAAACTCTTTTTGAAGAGTTGCTTTTGAACTTGTTTCCACAACCCTTTGCGGCACTGTTGGAGGGAATGAACAAATTGAGTCTTCCGAGACTGTGTACAACTACAACAAAAATAGCTTTATTCAACATCCCTGAGGGAGAGCAGAACTCGGAGCTGTAACTCCAGCTTGCTTTCGAGCTACTCTGCTAATCATCGGTTCTTACATATTCTTATACCTTTTACTTTACGTTACAAAGCCATCTTACACATGTAACTGTCTAAATGCTTTTTAAAAGACAAAATTGTACCCAGTTCTACTACTGCTTCTGGCAGCTTGTTCCAGACACTCACCACCTTCTGTGCAAAAAAATTACCCCTCTGGACCCTACCTCTCCCCTCTCACCTTAAACCTACACCCTCTAGTTTCAGACTCTCCTACCTTTGGGAAAAAATGTTGACTATCTAATGCACCTGAAGGAGCAGCGCTCTGATTGAGGCGGCATGGCGGCAGAATGGTTAGCACTGCTCACTCACAGCACCAGGGACCCGGGTTCGATTCTCGGCTTGAGTCACTATCTGCGTGGAGTCTGCACATTTCTCCCCGCGTCTGCGTGGGTTTCCTGCAGGTGCTCCGGTTTCCGCCCCCCCCCCCCCCCACAGTCCAAAGATGCGCGGGTTAGGTGGATTGGCCATGCTAAAAATTGCCCCTTATTGTCAGGGGGACGATGCTAGGGTAAATGCGCGGGGCTACGGGGGATAGGGTCTGGGTGGGATTGTGGTCGGTGCAGACCCGATGGGCCACATGGCCTCCTTCTGCGCTGTAGGGATTCCATGAAAGCTTGTGATTCCGAATAAAACTGTTGGCCTGGTGTTGGGAGACTTCTTACTGTTTACTTTGAAACAAAGTTGAGCTTTTACAGTGGCAATATCGAAGCCAAGTCGATTCACTCTGCGAGGTAGTGCAGATGAAAGGAAATTGGAACAAAATTACTGGCGGCTGGAGGTCTTAGAAGCAGGTTATGACAAAAGAAAAGCTGGAAAAGATTTATGCAAAGAACTACCAGAAATACACTGTGGTATTGTTCTATACCTGAATGGGTTGTTCTGAGGAAGGAATTCCTTTGAAAAATATAATCAACTGATGCATTCAGCGAGAAGTATTTTTTCTACTGAAAGCAGTGGTTTTCGTTGATATCCGAGGCATAAAGCCATTGAAAGATTAGTCGTACTCAGCTTCCAATTACAAAGTACATTTCATTATAATAAGACGTTCCACTTAATTTGATCAAACGGTTAAATGAACCTAGAAAATTGTCAAAAATTTAGCCCGGGTTCAATTTCAGAATTGAGATTATTTAAGTGGGTTGAAAGACTTCAGGACGTCGAGTCTTTTCACTTGGATCTTGGAAGCGATTTGCGGAGCAGAAAGAACACTGGCTCCACACGGAATGTTAGATTTAATTCAATCCATTCTTCGAACTGTAGCTGATAGGTTCAGGGAAAAAGAAATGCGCCGGGTTTGAATTAGTTTACAACGCCCACCATCTACAAGTCAGGAGTGTGATGGGAATACTCCCCACTTGCCTGGATGGGTGCAGCTCCAACAACACTCAAGAAGCTCGACGCCATCCAGGACAGAGCAGCCCCGCTTGATTGTGGTAAAAACACTTAGGGAAGGGAATCTGCCATCCTTACCGGGCCCAATGTGATTGACTCTGAAATGGCCAAGCAAGCCACTCAGTTCAAGTTAAGGAAGGGTAACAAGTACTGTCAAACAAACCCCTGTCGGGGCAATTGTTGGCATCGAACCATAGAATCCCTGCAGTGCAGAAAAAGCCCATTCAGCCCATCGAGTCTGCACCGACTCTCCAAACGAGCATCCCACCCAGGCCTTCCCCTCCACCCTATCCCCATAAGCCCACGCATTTACCACGCTAATCCACCTAACCTACACATTTTTCGACACTAAGGGACACAGTGGTTAGCACTGCTGCCTCAGAGCACCAGGGACCCAGATTTGATTCCGGCCTTGGGTCACTGTCTGTGCGGAGTCTACACGTACTCCCCGTGTCTGCGTGGGTTTCCTCCGGGCGCTCCAGTTTCCTCCCTCAGTCCGAAAGATGTGCTGGTTAGGGTGCATTGGCCGTGCTAAATTCTCCCTCAGTGTACCCGAACAGGCGCCGGAATGTGGGGACTAGTGGATTTTCACAGTAACTTCATTGCAGTGTTAATGTAATCCTACTTGTGACACTAATAAATAAACTTTAAACAATTTAGCATGGCCATTCCACATGACCTGTATATCTTTGGATGGCTTTCTTCTATTTCAGCCATCAAACCTATTGCCATATTCTTCAACACTTGCCTGATGACTCATGCCAACAAATTGTGTTTATTTTCCATTTACTTTTTCATATAATCATAGAATCCCTACAGTGCAGAAGGAGGCCATTCAGCCCATCGAATCTGCACCGACCACAATCCCACCCAGGCCCTATCCGTGTAACCCTACATATTTACCCTACTTATCCCCCTGACACAAGGCTCAATTTAGCATGGCCAATCAACCTAACCCGCACATCTTTGGACTGTGGGAGGAAACCGGAGCACCCGGAGGAAACCCACACAGACACGAGGAGAATGTGCAAACTCCACACAGACAGTGACCCGAGGCCTGAATTGAACCCGGGTCCCTGGCGCTGCCCCAGTTTCAGCTCGACCTTGGGGGCCAGAGGCGTTTGAGGAGTTGCAGCAGCCTCTTAGATTGGAGCTAAGCAGGATTAGCATCTTGTTGGTCACTGAAGTAGCTCCAAACATTCCAGCAAAACAGCTCGTGCATTCAAGAATTCGGAACGGAATAAAGTGATATTAAAATAGTTACATAATTCCGAACTATAAAGTCTTGGTAAACATAAAGTGATCACTACTACATGGGAGGCATAAGTTTAATCTTTAGTCAAGGTGACTGTTGTAATTTAGATCACAAATGATTTTGTAGTGTGCATTTTTGAGGGGTCTTCTTCCTCCATAGATACAATCAACACAGTCTGAAAGACGCGCTGGTTAGGGTGCATTGGCTGTGCTAAATTCTCCTTCAGTGTACCCGAACAGGTGCCAGAGTGTGGCGGCTCGGGGGATTTTCACAGTGTCTTCATTGCAGTGTTAATGTAAGCCTACTAATTAATAAACTTAAAAACTTAAACATTCTGATGTCTACACTTGCAGAAAGCATTGCAAATCGTGTTCAGGCATGAGAAACATTGTTCCCCCCTGCCCACCCCATGCCTCTTTCTTAATATGGAAGGGGTGGGGTGAATTTGCAACTGATTGTAAGACCACACTCTGCATTAGCTAAGACCAACTAACCAAGCACAGAGCAGGAATCAAATCATTTTGTGACGGATATAACTCAGTTTCACGGAACTGAATCATCGAAGCATGGGGGAAGAAAGGAAGTGAAACCATTCCAAAAATAATCCCCACTCTAATGACTCAACCATTCTCTGTATGCAGTGCAAAGAACTTCAACAAGGTCAATTACTTGGTTTTACAATTCGGTCAGTAGAAAACCCACACCACTGTGGCTGAAAACATTTTCATTCTCTAAGAATGGTTTAATTTTGAAGATTCGCCAGTTGAGAAGATGTTGGATGACCTCTCCTCAAGCTCCCGAGGATGCAGCTCCTGGTTCTATTCCTGTCTCTTCTTCACCTCTGGTAGATTTTGAAAGGCTGTTGATGCTAGGACAGCTGGAGATTCGAAGAATGAGATGGTCTTGGGTGGCACGGTGGCACAGTGGTTAGCACTGCTGCCTCACAGCACCAGGGACCCAGGTTCGATTCCCGGCTTGGGTCACTGTATGTGTGGAGTTTCCCCGTGTCTGTGTGGGTTTCCTCCGGGTGCTCCGGTTTCCTCTCACAGTCCAAAGATGTGCAGGTTAAGTGGATTGGCCATGTTAAATTGCCTCTTAGTGTCAGGGGGACTAGCTAGGGTAAATGCTTGTGGTTATGGGGATAAGGCCTGGGTGAGATTGTGGTCAGTGCAGACTTGATGGGCCGAATGACCTCCTTCTCCAAAGGGAGAAAATGGACTTGAGGTGCAGAACAAGAGGAAGAGTTGAATGGCCTCCCCCTGCACTGTAATCCATTCTATCATTCTGATGTATTCAAGAGAAACTTAATTTCAGTTAGTGATTCATAATAAATACGCATAAAGAATGGAATACAAGTTACTCCTCTAGTTAACTACACTTTGAAAGAAGGTTTTGACTGACTCGTAGTTGAACACTCATTTTGTGGGTATTATCTGAGCTGTTCCAAAGGTCTCGACTGCTATCTTGCAAAGTTGTTATGTCAATGACCTAATCTGTACGTACCATTGCCAGCTTTTCAATTAGAATGGGAGGGAACCGCTTCTTTTATTTACATAATGAAGTCATTGGCGTACCGCCATTCCTTACTTCTATTGCTCCATCTTGTTCTCACAAGTATTCAAGAGGCAGCCCAACTGTTAAGTCAGTTTATTTGCAGAATTCGGAGGGACGTTGCCCCTCCAATGGAAAATTGATTGGCAGCATTCACATAGGGAGTTGGGGAATGGCTGAGAAGGGAATGTGAGGCAACGATATGTTGAAGGGCTTTGGAAATTCAAAATGAAGTCAGGGTTTGCAAGGGCCGAGGGGTCTAGATGATTGATAGATTGCCATAAGAAGCATCCAGCTTCCTGTATCAATTAATGGCTTAACAATGACTCTTAACCAAGACCGCAAGAAACTACAAAAGGTCGTGATTGTAGCCCAACCATCAGGCAAACCAGCCTCCCATCCATTGACTCTGTCTACACTTCCCGCTGCCTCTGAAAAGCAGCCAGCATAATTAAGGACCCCACGCACCCCGGACATTCTCTCTTCCACCTTCTTCCATCGGGAAAAAGATACAAAAGTCTGAGGTCACGTACCAACCGAGCCAAGAACAGCTTCTTCCCTGCTGCCGTCAAAATTTTGAATGGACTTACCTTGCATTAAGTCGATCTTTCTCTACACCCTAGCTATGACTGTAACACTACATTCTGCACTCTCTCGTTTTCTTCTCTATGAAAGGTATGCTTTGTACAGCGTGCGAGGAACAATACTTTTCACTGTATGTTAATACACATGACAATAATAAATCAAATCAAATCTTTTGTTCTTGCTGCTTTCTTGAGTGTGGGCAGTTTCTCACTCTTTGCTCTGTCCATACCCTTCTGGTTGTTGAATACCTCTTATCAAGCCTCCACTCAGCCTTCTTTTCTCTGAGGAAAACAGCCCGAACCTCTCCAATCTACCCTCATAGCCAGTTCTTTATCCTTGGAATCATTCTTGTTAATCTCCTCTGCCTTCACATCCTTCCTCAAGTATGGTACCCAGATGAAGTCTAATTAATGTCTTATACAAGTTCAACATGAGCTCCCTACTCTTGTGCTCAATGCCCCTATTAATAAAGCCTGAAATATATGCTCTCTCAGCATGTTAGATCACCTTCAATGAATTATATACACAAACACTGAAGTTCCTATGTTCCTGCACCTCCTTCTGCATTTCTCTCGTTATTTTATAGTCTCTCCATATTCTTCCTGCCAAAATGTATCACCTCACACTTCTCTATATTGATCTTCATCTGCCACTTGTCTGCCCAATCCACAAACATGTTTATGTCCTTTTGAAGTTCAAGACTATTCTCATCACAGTTGACAAAGTTTCCAATCTTCGCGTCATCTGCAAACTTTGAAATTATGTCCTGCACATCAGACTAGGTCTTTAATATATGAGAGAGCAAGGCTCTCAGGAAGAAACATTTTCCCTTGGTGGAGGGATCAATGACTAGGGGGGGGGGGGGGGGCGTAGATTTAAGGAGCAGGTTTAGAAGGAATGTGAGGAAAAACTTTATCATCCAGAAGGTGGTGGGAGTCTGGAACTCACTGCCTGAAAAGATGGTGGAGGCAGAGATCCTCATTGCATTTAAGAGGTATTTAGATGTGCACATATGATGCCTAGGCATACAAGGCTATGGGGCCAAGTGCTGGAAAATGGGATAACATTAATTAGGTAGTTTGTCTTTGACACAGACATGATGGGCTGAAGGGCCTTTTCCCGTGCTGTACACCTCTATGACTGACCCCTGGGGAACTCCACTACAAACCTTTCTACAATCTGGAAAAACATATATCGTTACTCTTTCCATGTCACTCAGCCAATTTCGTTTCCAAGTACCTACAAGGCAGCGCATTGCAGTGGTTAGCACTGCTGCCTCACAGCACCAGGGACCTGAGTTCGATTCTCCGGCTTGGGTCACTGTCTGTGCAGAATCTGCACATTCTCCCCGTGTCTGTGTGGGTTTCCTCCGGGTGCTCCAGTTTTCTCCCACAATCCAAAGATGTGCTGGTTAGGTGCATTGTCTATGCTAAATTCTCTCTGTGTACCCCAACAGGCGCCGAAGTATAGCGACTTAGGGATTATCACAGTAACTTCATTGCAGTGTGAATGTAAGCCTTACTTATGACTAATAAATAAACTTTACGTTGCCTTTAATTTCAGTAGCTAGAATTTTGTCCACAAGTCTATTGTGTGGCACTGTATCAAATGCCTTTTGAAAATCCATATACAGCCCATCAACAGCATCAACCTGCTCTGTTATGTCCTCAAAAAACTCCAGCAATGAATCCATGCTGACTCTCCTTAATTATCCTGCACTTGTCGAAGTGACCATTGATTTTGTCCGGTACTATAGTTTCCATAAGTTCCCCCAACACTGAAGTCAATCTGACTGGTCTGTAGTTGCTGGCTTTATCCTTGCACCCCTTTCTGAAGAAGGATGTAACATTTGTAATTCTCCAGTTCTCTGGCACTGAGACTCTGGGGCCGATTTTACCAAATCAGGACTAAGTGCCGGGTGTGGCCGTAAATCAGACCCGCGCCCGGCAGCCGCGCTCCAGCGCCCCCATACGCCTTTTTTCGGTGCGGGTCTAGTGGGTGGGGCCTAGCGCATTTGCATCTGTCGAAGCACCGACCTGCGCATGGCGCAGTTCGGAGCCGACAGCACAGCGCTCACGGGCACGAAAGTCTAAGGCAGCGCTGACAGCACTGGGGATGAAAGGAATCCCCTTTGGAGGATAATGTCCTCGGACAAAGAGGATTCCTTTCATCCCCAGTGCTGTCCCTGGTGGGGGTGGGTGGGGGGGATGTCTGATGGGGATGATGTGACATCTCTGCCCCTGGGGGGGTGGGGGGGGGGGGTGGGCGGAAGGAGCGGGTGGGTGACGTGTCAGCCCCTGCGGGGGGGGGGGGGGGGGGGGGGGTGGGGAATCCCTCCTCCGGTGGGGAGGAGGGATCGGCCGAAGACTGCATGCTCCATCCCCCCCTCCCCCCAGGGGCGTCACTCACCTGCTCCATCGCGCCCGCCCCCGGTCGTGCCCCCCCCCCCCCAGGGAAAGGCAGAGCAAGGCCAGGAAGGTGCAGGGGGCCGTCGAAGGACTGCAGGTCGGAAGGATGGTGGAAGGAGACCAGCGGTCGAGGTAGATCGGGGCTGTGCCCCGCCGAGGGGGGCCTGCCACCATGGGTAGGACGCAGGTGGTCCCCCAGGACTGGCAGTGCCAGGTGGCACCAGGGCTTCTGGAGCTCACTGCAGAGGCATCGGTGCCCCATGGAGTGACCCAGGGGACAAAAGGGGCACCCAGGGAGGAGGAAGGACACGAGCCCATGGCGGGGCATTCCAGCCAGGAGACCGTGGCTACGGCAACACCCCCCGACTCACCCCTTCCCGACACTGGGGCATCTCAGGGGCAGCGGGATGAAGAGGGTTCCATGGTGACACCCCAGACACCTGGAAGCCGGTCAGGGCCCTCAGGGTCCGTGGCCTCTAGAGGACGGCCGCCACGCGCATCACAGGCCATGGGGCGTGGTCGGCAGCTGGCCCCCTCCCCCTCCACCGTACATTCTGGGGAGTCACTGAGGCGTAGTGCGAGGCAGGGGAAGGTTCAGAGGTCGTAGTTGCACTGGGATGGCACAGGAGAAGGGCTGCACTAGTTGAAAAGGACTGGAAGCACCGCAGTGTTCTCTTTTCACAGGTTTCCGTGTTTCACCAGCTTACCTTTACTGGAATTAAATGTATTCTTTCCGCAACCACCTGCGAATAGGTTGTCTCGAATCGCATCCCTGCCCTATTGACGGTCACCCGATGGATGCCTCATGGTGATATCAGTTGGGGTGGGCCCGCAATGTGGTGTCACTGAGCAAAGGAGGCAAAGGTAGCCATTGGTCTCTCATACCCCACGGGCGATGACCTCCCGTCCCCCAACCCACCCGCCCCGGGGCCCTGTATGGGGGTTTCAGATACCTTACCCACTAGACCGGCGTGGGCCCAGGGGCCACCGTGCTCAGGCAGGAGTCAGACTGGTTTGCAGCAGGGCAGCATCCGAATAGTGCGTAGCGTGTCGTCATCACCCTCCTGCCTGGCAGATACATCGCGAGCACGGAGTACCCAGGCCTATGGTGTGACAACGCGCGGGATAACTGGAAGGCACATTCCGGTGTTGGGTGTGGGGAGGAATGGATCCCACTATCACCAGACCCTAGCCACTGAACCGCATGGTGATCAGAGCCTGTCTCGACGCCCTCGCACGCCTCCGCTGAGCTGCCAGCCCTGCACCGCCTGGCAGGTGTTCCATGGCGCCCTCCGCCTCCTCTTCCTCCGCCTCCTCTTCCTCCACCTCCTCTTCCTCCTCCAGGAGGTCACCTCGCTGCTGAGCCAGATTGTGCAGGGCACAGCACACCACCACTATGCGCGAGGTGACCAGGTGGCTGTACTGGAGGGCCCCTCCGGATCCGTCCAGGCACCGGAACCGCATCTTAGGAGCCCAATGCACCTCTCCACTGTCGCGCGGGTGGCTACATGGGCCTCATTATAGCGGGTCTCCACCTCCGTCACAGGCCTCCGCACAGGCGTCATCAGCCATGTGCGGAGCGGGTAACCCTTATCATCCAGGAGCCACCCCCACAGCCTGGGCTCCTCCTCAAATACCTGAGGGATGTCGGACATCCTTACAATGTAGCTATCATGCACACTACCTGGATGTCTGGCGCAGACGTGCATGATGGTCATGTTGTGGTCACAGACGATTTGCACATTCAGGGAGTGAAATCCCTTCCTATTGACGAATCGTCGTGGATCCTGTAGGGGGGCCACGAGGGCGACATGGGTGCAGTCGACCAGCCTCTGCACATTTGGCATCCCCGCAATTGCCACGAACCCCGCAGCCCGGGCTTCCTGATGGGCATGGTCCAAGTCGAATTTGATAAACTGCCCAGCTCGGGCATACAGGGCCTCGGTGACCTGCTTGACACACGTCTGGACTGCAGACTGGGAGATGCCACAGACATCTCCGCTCGGACTCTGGAAAGAGTCGGTGGCGTAAAAGTTCAGGGCTGCCGTCAATCCGACAGCCACTGAGAGTGGGTGCCCCCCCCCCCCCCCCTCCCCTCCCCTCCCCTCGGCGCCAGGTCCTGCAGCAGGTCACATAGGTGTCGCACGGTCTCCTTTCGGAGTCTGAGACGTCGGCGGCATACGGTGTCTGATATCTCCTCGAAGGAGACTCGTGCACGGAACTGCCGGGGTCTCTGCTCCCTCCTTCTGTGAAGCCCCTGCCCTGGGAGAATGTCGGTCACCTCCTGCCTCTGATGGTCGTCTCCCTCCAGCCCTGTAGGTGTACGGCCCGGGCCTCCTGGGCCCGCAGTTCTTCCTCCAGTTCCTCCTCCTCGGCTCCAGCAGCAACCAATAGTACAGCCACATCGATTGGTTGCATTCCAAACGCCATCTCGCCACTCTGAAAGAGGGGTGGGGGTAAGGGGGGGGGGTGCAGGGGAGGTGGATTGGGGGGGGGGGTGGGGAGGAGCAGATGTTGGAGTCATGCAATGCTGCTTGCCCCTAGCACATTGACAGCCACAGCCCCCCCCCCCCATTACCCCCAGCCCCAGGCTGCACACAGCCACAGTCCCTGGTTGTTTTGGCAGGCTGCTGCAGTGCTATGTGCACTCTGTGCACATCTTCAGCCTTCAGTGAGCTGTGGTGCGAGGACCCATCTGCACTGCAGGGCTCAGTGTTGTGCAGAGCAGCAGCCCCCCTCCCCGCCCCCCCCACACAGTCCCTGAGACACCACCCACCCGGGACAGCGGAATGGCCGCGGCTTCCAATGCACGTAAGTACCACGGAGCCTCCAATCACAACGCACCTACCTCCTCTCACACCCTCACTGTGGAGGCGCCTGCTCCCGACTTTTATTTCACAGGTCGGTAATTGCGTGGGCGCAGATTGGGGCGGAGGATGGTAAAGTGGGAAACTTCGGTAAAGTTGGGCGTGGGCTTCATTAGGCCGATTTAAAACGGGCGCAAAACTTTGGTAAAATCGGGCCCTCTGTGTCTAAGGCTGGAAGATTTTCACTAATGCCTCTGCAATTTCCACTCACACTTTCCTCCGTACTTTTGGATGCATCACATTTGGTCCTGGCATCTTATCTATTTTAAGTAAAGATAGCCATTCTAGCACCTCCTACTTATCGATTGTAAATTATTTTTGTGTACCTCCTCTCTCACCTTGGCCTGGGTAGCATGTTTTTCCTTTGTAAAGACAGATGCAAAGTACTCATTTAATACCTCCACTATTTATCCTGCCTCCACATTCAAGTCGCCCTTTTAAAAAATCTCTAATCAGCCCTACTCTTTCTTTTACCACCATTGTTATTTGGGCGGCATGGTGGTACAGTGATTAGTACTGCTGCCTCTCAGCGCCAAGGATCCAGATTTGATTCCCAGCTTGGGTCACTGTCTATGTGCAGTTTGCACGTTCTCCCCGTCTGCGTGGGTTTCCTCTGGGTGCTCCAGTTTCCTCCCACAGTTCGAAAGATGTGCTAGGTGAATTGGCTATGCTAAATTCTCCATCAGTGTATTCGAACAGGCGCCGGAGTGTGGCGACTCGGGGATTTTCACAGTAACTTCATTGCAATGTTAATGTAAGCCTACTTGTAACACTAATAAAAAGAACGTATTTATATGCTTAGAGAAGACTATGAGATTACCTTTTATGTTAACTACCAGCCTCTTTTCATGCACCTTGTTTTTCTCATAGAATAAGGGACTTTTGTCCAACATTTCTTTGCAGCATAGACAGGTGCCTCAGGTGCACATTATCAATGGATCTGATCTCCAAACAAATCTGTGCTTTGTGGCTCACTATCGATGGCCATCAATGTAATAAGTTGAGATAGGTGCCTCAATTGACATTGAGGAATTTATTAGTGAAGTCAATTCCACTTGAAAGTTAGGTCACTCATCAGCAAGGAGATTCTGAGGCATTAAGCCCAGTAAAGACGTATCATCTCCCTAACCTACAAATACAAACTTTATTCAATGCCCTTTGGCTTTTCTTTTTAAAATGGCCAATATCAATGTGCTTGCAAAGATGGCCACTGAAGGTCAAATGACTTGGCTTGTGTATTCAAAAGCCACGGCACGATGGTTAGCACTGCTGCCTCACAGCAGTGAGCACTGCTTCCTCATAGCACCAGGGACCTGGGTTCAATTCTGACCTTGGGTCAGTGTGTGTGTGGAATTTGCACTTTCTTCCCGTGTCTGCGTGGATTTCCTCCAGGTGCTCCCACCCTCCAAAGATGTGCAAGTTTGATTTTGGCCGTGATAAATTGCCTCCGAGTGCCCTGTAACCCCATGTGTTTACCCTGCTAGCTCCTGGGTGGAATCATTTTCGGTGCAGGCTCCTTCTGCACTGTAGAGTTTCTATGTTTCTACTTCACCAGAACAAAAGGATATGTTCCAGACTCAGTTGTCAAACTGCACCCATTGTGAAACCATCACAAAACATTAATGGGTCTTTTTTTGAAACAAAAAGGTGAGCATTTGAACCTGCTCCCCCTAAGGGTGTCTTAAAACAATAAAGCAGGATGTGGCTAATCAACCAAAGACCACCACAATTTAGAAAAACCGCAATTCTGAAGACTGAAATGGTTCTTTTGTAATCTTTTAAGTGCTGTCCGCAGAAAGACACGGCAGCAGAAAAGGTAGTAATATGCCTTGAAAGAACTGGAGGCTGCATTGTCGCAAGGTCTCCAAGTCTGTTGCTTTTCGAGTCCAGCAATACAGCAAACTGACCTCCTGGTAATGAGACTTCAAGCAACTAACTTTTGACCTACAGAAAGTCCATTCCTTTGAGAGAATCCTGGAACAATTTTGATGTGTGGCTTCAGCTGTTAAATTCACCCTAACTCCCCTTCACAGGTGAAGATGTCTTCTCCCACAGGCTTACAGTGCATTTTCCAGAACAAGACAATCAAGTGAAATATTCTTTTGTTTATAACCTGTAAAAGTGCACTATTCTCTTTAACTGTACTTTCTCTGATTGTGTTGTAGCATTAGATTTCAGGGCGAGTGCAAACATTGGAATCTGCTGCCAGTAGTGGTGGTGGAGGCTGATTCAATAGGGTCTTTTAAGAGACTTTTGGATAAGTTCATGGAAGTTAGTAAGATAGGTAAGCCTAGTAGGTAGGGACATGTTCGGCGCAACCTGTGGGCCGAAGGGCCTGTTTGTGCTGTAGCTTTTCTATGTTCTATTAACAATCCTCTTTATTTGAATCCTCAAGGTTTGATTCAACTTGTCCACAAACTTCAGGGTTAAAGCATCTTATCAAAAGCTTGCCGATCAGATGCAGTTGAGAAGCGAACAGGCATTTTCATCAGTTCTCTCTCACTATCCATTGCAGAGTTCCTGCAGAAAGCATTTGTGGCCATGTTTAGCCACTCACACAACAGCCGGGTAGCGAGAATTCCATCCTCATAACTTTCATAATCCTTGTGTTGACTATTTGTTCTTGGTTATATAATCAGTCTTTTAGATACTATAAATGAATGAGCTTACTGAAATTCACTTGAAGATTTATTTACAGCACGAGATAGATACAAGCAGAACCACCAAAGAAGATACATGTTGTGGTCTAGATCTCCTCTTGAGCTAGGTGCATTGGTAGTTAATGCAGCTACACTTATAATTAACTCCATTACATTAAGTGTTTTGGGTTTGCAGAATTATAATATCCTTTACTCCATTAGTAAACTTGTGGTCTGGCTTTGCTCAAGTTAACCATGTTAGCCAATCATGCATTCCTCTGTTATTATCACTAACTCAGACACCAATCTTCTCAGCAAAGGATGTGTATTTTCAGATCTTTTATTTAAACCATTGAGACATATATCTGACTCGATCAGTACACAGACATAAGATAACTAAAGCATTGGTCTTTATAGTGATAGCACAGTGTACTTGATTAAATTGTTCAGTAGCATTCCATTTTGGGTTGGTTGCTTTTAACAAAAGAACAAAGTGCTTGTCCAGGTATAAGTATCCCCTGTTCAAATCTGCTGTTTCGCAAAAGCTCCTGGTTCCAAAACCATTATGAGCAAGAGTAAGAAACAAAGGTTGTAGTTGTCTGATACCAGAGTGGCTCAGTAAGAGGTGCAAAAATTGCAAAACCAGAATCTGGCTCACACTAGATAACGTTTCCAAAAATTTACCAAAATAGAGATCAGGCTACAAAAGGTCGAAGAGGTATGCAGGGCAAGAGAAAACAAGCCTGAGAATTAATAGGGGCGAAACCCGCAGTTTCCAAATTTTGATGGGCTTCTGAATGCAAAGAAGTTCAGCAACCCAAGTCAATTTGAAGTTTAGCAAAAGTTGAACTTGCCCTGCAATAGTGGAGAAAGGGAAACAAGATTTAAAGGACCAATAATCTTGATGTAATGGATGTTCTCTCAGTAGTGGGACTATGCAACTCCACTGCAAGTTCCTCCCCAGGTGCTTTTAATACCAGTGCTGACAGATTAACTACCAGTATCGAAATTCAGATTTGCAGTTTTTAAAGTGCAAAGGCCATTCAAAACAGCAAACATTTTTCTGCAGTGCAACATCCAAGACTAGCAGCAACAGTGGGAGCAGTAACCCCAGGTATGTGTAAAAGGTCTTCTAGATGGGTGCAAGGGCCAGGACAGCAAAAATGTTGGGTACTCAATGGAACCCTACAAGGGCAGAAGGTGGTGGTCAAAGACAATGCAACCTCCAATACCCAGAACTGACATCCTGGAAAGACGTTTAATGATTGCACAGGGTTGGCCTAGGTAAATCTAGGCAGTATTGAAGTTTATTTATTAGCCACAAGTAGGCTTACATTGACACTGCAATGAAGTTGTTGTGAAAATCCTCCTGATTGTCACATTCAGGTAGAGAGAAAGAATTTAGCACGGCCAATGCATCTAACCAGCACGTCTTTCAGACTGTGGGAGGAAACCGGAGCACCTGGAGAAAACCCACACAGACACGGGGACAATGTGCAGACTCCGCACAGACAGTGACCCAAGCAGGGAATTAAATCCAGATCTCTAGCGCGGAGAGGCAGCAGTGCTAACCACTGTGCCACCATATCAGTTGTCAATATACATCATCTACCATTTTCTTTCATTCACATTTCTTCCTTCAGCATTTAGGTGCCAGGGAAACTCTCACAACAGGATGGTCAGAAAATACTCAAGCAGCATATTAACCATGCCGTTAACTCATACAGCTGGCTGTAGATTCACAGGCATATCATTTCTAGTCGCTATGTACCAAATCTTCGTCAGCAATGGATGAATGTCTTCATTAGGAGCAAGTGCTCATACCACTTGGGTCTGTTAACATGCTCTTATCGCCCACAGAAAAGCTGGAGCAGAAACACAGCACATGGAAAGCAACTGAGGGGAGCAGCTTTCCAGAAGGCTGGAGACATCACAGGCTTAAGATGGGCTCTAGTAAACGACAAGGTTGCAGACCAACCTGGCAAAAGAAAGTTAATAATCTCCCATTGCACATATTCTCAGCTTCATATGCTTGGTCAGTGACGATTGCTTTTGAGGAGAAACATCAGTTGCATGGCCAGGTAAGCTCTTCACAAGGGTGTCTTGGAGGAGAAAGTTAGCACTCCAACCACTGGAGGACATCCCGATCCACAAGTTCAACTAGCTTGCCACGAATGCCATCTTACTGGTGCAAGCAACAGCTCAGAGACACCCAGGAAGTAGCCAGTGAGCCAGAAAAGGCACCAGTGGGTGAAGCAGAGCGAGAGTGAAAACTAGGATGTTAAACTATTGCAGATGGGACCATCAAAAGTTTCAGGAAAATGTTACACAAATATGACTTGCTCAAGTTTCAAGAAACCATCAGAATTCTAGGTTAACTTTTGAGGGTTTAGGTGCTGGCAGTGCTTATGAACAAACGGTCAAAGTTTTTGATAGTCAGGAATATGAAGGGCGGGTGAAGAGAATAGGCACAAATGAATATATCTGACAAGTCAATCCTTCGTGAAAGCTTCAGGCTGTCAGTTGTGAATTGCTCTAGCTCTGCTGGTCCTGCCCCATGTCCCCTCCGGTATCTTCAATGCTTGGCAGTATTAGTCTCACGGCCGAGTCACAGGGTTGTGGGTTTAAGACTTGAGACTAACGGAGGATGGAGTGATTGCTGTACTAATGCGAGTTGCTTCCAGTTGTTCTTTTGAGTTGAAATGTCGAACTTGAGGCCCCGACTGGCCTTAAAAGAGCCCATGGCACAAATTGCAAATTAGATTGTGAGCTCCCCTGAAGTATTGGCTGATAATTATCACTCACGCAACACACAAGCCAGGTAACCTGCTCATTTATTTTATTGCTGTTTGTGGGACTTAACTTTGTACAAATTTCCCACAACAGTGGCTACACTTCAAAAAACAAACGGCATTGATTTAATGTATGATCTTGATTCTCTTTTATCTGTGCATTCTCCTGCTTAAAGGTCCTTTAGCTTCTAGCAGCAGTCAAGTGGGTCTTCATTATGGTGTTAAGAGTTGAGTGTGGTGCAATGATGCCTGCAGACTAAACCATATGCAGAGTTCCACTTGATTTGTCCAATCAGCTCAAACAAGACTTGAGGATGCCTCTGGGTTGCAGGACACAAGCCATGTAGCAACTGTTCCCCTGCCATGGATGCATCATGTCGAGCCATGACATTTGTTACTCAAGTACACACCACACAAGAAAGAAAGACAAAAAAGTTCAAAGTGGTTTCAAATCTTTATACAAAAGGATACACAAAAGGAGTTTGCAAAACGTTTTGTCAACCTACCGTTTTCACATGTAGTATTTCAACATCAACTGTGAAAATGTAACAGTAACATCTTCAACTTAACGGGTTAAGTTTTATATTTATTACAAAAAGTACATACAAAACACTAGTTATCAATGCCCCAATTTATCTTAGTCTGTACACCAGTAACAATTTAGAAAAACATACTTGTCCCAAGAGTTCACAAGGTGAGTGCATTATAAATACAAGCTCTCTTTGGGTGGAGGGAAAGGGGGAAGAGATATTTTTCTCAAAAATGCTTGCATAGAGGGGCTGACAGTATCAGGAATATGTTGAAAAACCAAACTTATGGCAATTCCACAAACATTGCTGCCCAACAGAAATTGGTTTTAACTTGCTAATGTACTGAAACGAAAGGAGGTCTGCAGTACCAGTCAATTCTTGATAAATACTACACCAGTAGCCAACAAGCAGCATGTTTATTTTTTGCATGAAGCATAATTCAAAGCTCTGCGAGCACCCACCTCCCCACTTGAGATGCGCAAATGGACAGTGTAGGGGCGAGGTGGGAGTCAACAATTGTGCTGTTACGATTGAAATTAATCAAACCTACACAGATCTGAAATTATTAAACTGAATTGGAATGGCGGTGATGTAAAAATTGCCACACAGCAGAAAAACACTCAATGATTACTCGTTATTTTGCTGTGCGCAATCTGTTAAATTATAAATCATAGTCCTGAGTTAGCTCATTTCTACTGGAGATATGGTCGAGGGGTCCCCAACTGACCTCCGCAGCCTTGGCTTGAAGATAGGAAAAAAGGCAATCCATGGTCACAATTCTGAATGGCGGCCCATCAATTTCAACTGGGAAGTGCCACGTGTGGACATCCCGCAGCAACTGGACTCGGCTGTGATGCTCCCCATCACTAAACATCCCACCAGCACTCGCAACTTGGCTGTCACAAGAAGAATAGTTACTTGGTCAAGGACTGAAGGCTATTGTTGGCACAAGAAATATGCCCCAAAAGAGTCAGCATCTTCACAAAGGGAAACATCGGAAAATAGTGCGAAACAATTTCACCTAGAAAAGATTAATCCTTAGCTCAGGAATTGCAATAGGTCGAGATTTACTATTAGACCTTTCTTGGATCAAATTTTCTGGGGCAAGGAGACATTGATCTTCAGTTTAATAGGAACATTATTTGCTTCCCATTTCCATTGGACATTCTCAGATGTTAGTGAAGTCAGAGCACTCAAAATATTCTCTGCTTTTGGGATGGAGACCCATGATGTTTCCTTATTACTGTGCAGCAACCTCAAAAGCCCTCGCGTAGGCTGTCGCAAATTGGTCTTTATCACACAAAATATTTAAAAGGGGCCCTTTGCTCCAAAACAAAATCAGAAGGAACATTGGGCCTGCAGCATCTTTTTCCCTGCAATGTGAACAAAATAACAAAAAGACCTGATGAGTTACTTCCCCTGGATTGACATCTACGATTCTGGTTTACTTTTGCCAGTCATGGGCAGGTGTTCTGAGATCGCCATTATAGACATTGAAACAAAGGCGATTGCTGAGTTCTACAAGTCAGTCGTCAACCCTTAGCCACCCATTTTCATAATCCTGCAAGAGTTCAAGGTAGTACTGCCAGTCAGGTTCAGTGTCGTATTTAACTTCATACACGGTTTTTAAAGGATTCTGGTGCTTCTCATGTACTCTGACCACTACACCTTTATACCAGGACTCCGATTTATCCTTTTCCTCGTACAGATGCTTAATGCGTTTGCCCACAAGGTTTGGGTAGTCTTTCCCTTGATGTTTCCTGCATGAGGGGGGTTTGGTAATTTTCTGATCCAGTCGTTGGGAATTGTGCATTAATAAAGACTTTCTTGCAGCAACAATAGATTTCAGCACCATGTTTCTGCACGGCACAGTTTGCCTGGGTTTCTGAAATTTTAACCGCACAATTGAGCTACGAAGATGCAGTACTTTAGACGTGCTTCTCGTTGGCCTCAATGCACCATTGTTCTTTGTCCTTATTGGTATTTGGGATTCTTTGATCTTCCTGGTGCAAGAAATGCCTGTCCCTTTACTGTCCTCGTTGACGGCCACTCGGTTCAGTCGAACAACCAAAGTACTGCACTTCTTTTCAAAATTACCTTTCACCAAAGCCTCATCGGCCAAATCCCCCTTTGCTCCTTTCCGCAATTTGCCGGGACCTGGCTGGGACTCCTTTTCCGACTGTGCGCTACCAGCACCCTGACCAGGCTCTGTGCAAGACGTTTTCTCTGAAGGGGCGACTGATTCCCGCTCTACTTCCTGCACAGGTTGTGAACTCTCTTTTGAATCAGCACATTTAAGGTTGGACTTTACGGGTGAGGTCGTAGCTTTCATTTTCCTTCGCCTTTTCCTAAGCTTTACATTGCTTTTGCCTACGGCAGTTCCATTGTCAGGGCTCGCTTTCGAGCAAGCAGTGCTTGCTTCCGTTACGTTTTTGATTTCTGTGGAACTAGTCTGCGTTTGCTTTTCGTGAGCAGCCCCGGCGGCCGGAGGTGGAGCGATAGTCGTCTCCTTCATGTTTTTGTCGTCCCCTTCATCATTTTGCTCACCTTGATTTAAAGAAGAAAACGTCCCATTAACATTTCAGACAATCAAATGTTTATGAAAGAAAACAAAAAAAAAAGAAAGTGCTACAGGATTCAAAACACTTGGTTAACAGATACCTGCAATGGAGCATCTAGACCAACATGTGATGGTAGATCTGCAAAAAATAAATTTATTTACAGTGATCTTTAACTATTAATGTAAGACTTACAAGTCTAATATATTCCAACTTTGAAATCATTGTTCTTTAGTTCTTGTTGGCTAGAAAATATTTAAAAAGGTCATTAAAATGGCTGGCCATAATTAACACCATAGCAGTGTTTGGAAAAAATCCGAAACCTTTATTTGGTAGTAATAATCTCTTTTGCCCTTCCTCCCCCACTCCCAGGGTTACTCATTTTACATTCAGGAAGACAGTGTGATCTTATCAGCCAGAAGACAATTTGAAATGCCGAATCAGGGGCATAACCTGGATACAAAAACAGAAAATGCTGGAAACTCTCTGCAGGTCTGACAGCATCTGTGGGGAGAGAATAGAGCCAACGTTTCGAGTCTGGATGACCCTTCACCTGGGCTCTATTCTCTCTCCACAGATGCTGTCAGACCCAAGATTTTCCAGCATTTTCTGTTTTTGTTTCCGATTCCAGCATCTGCAGTATTTTGCTTTTATTTTAGCACAACCCTGGCTATCTGGCCTTCGATTTGAGACATCTATAATATACAAATTCAAAATTCAATTTAGATTCACATTTGTGTAGGAAGATGCAAAAAAAAAGATGCAAGGCACAGAAGTCCTCAATCTTTAAAAAGGCTCCACGTGACCACGGTGGCACAGTGGTTAGCACTGCTGCCTCACAGCGCCGGGGACCCAGGTTCGATTCCCGGCTTGAGTC
The DNA here is from genome assembly GCF_964213995.1 of Mustelus asterias. NCBI lineage: Eukaryota > Metazoa > Chordata > Chondrichthyes > Carcharhiniformes > Triakidae > Mustelus > Mustelus asterias. The sequence continues at coordinate 41,242 of NW_027592069.1, forward strand.
ACTGTCTGTGTGGAGTCTGCACATTCTCCCCGTATCTGCGTGGGTTTCCTCCGGGTGTTCTGGTTTCCTCCCACAGTCCGAAAGACGTTCGGGTTAGGTGGATTGGCCCCTTAGTGTCAGGGGGACTAGCTAGGGTAAATACATGGGGTTATGGGGATAGGGCCCGGGAGGGATTGCAGTCGGTGCAGTTTCGATGAGCTGAATGGCCTCCTTCTGCACTGTAGGGATTCTATGATTCTACATGGCTGAGAACTTTCCAAAAGACACTCATCACCGGAAGGGGGGAAAAACTAGATTTCAAGCTCAAATGACTTTACATTCCGATTAGTCTTTTCTTTTTTTTACAGTGAATTTAATTTTTTATATTTATAGGATGTGGGTGTTGTTGGTCAACATTTATTGCCCATCCTGAATTCCATTTCAGTGGGCATTTCTGTGGGTCAGGAATCGCATGTAGGCCAGACCAGGTAAGATTTCCTTCCCTAAGGAAGTTAGTGAACCAGATGGGGTTTTTTTTAAAAACAACAATTGACAATGGTTTCAGAGTCATAATTAGACTTTTAATTCCAGATATTTATAGAATGCAAACTTCACCATCTGCCGTGGTGGGATTCGAACCCGGGTCCCCCGACGATTACCCGGGGTCTCTGGATTATTAGCCCAGCGACAACACCATCACTTCCCCACAGTGGACAAGAGAATCATCTTATCTATTTAATGCATTTGGCGTGAAATGAATTGGGGCAGTTGGAGTTTAAGGATCCAGGATCCGGAACCCCATAAAAATAAGTGGTGGCAAAAACAATGTCAAATTGGTCTCGCAGATGTTGCTTTCTTGGGCTAAGATAGGCATTGAGCATTTTTCCCCATAGGGAAAATAATTGAACCAAGTTGTTACTAGGGTGCCAAAAACCTCAGGTTGCCAGAATGAGTTTTTTTTTTTAAAAACAGGGAATGCATTTTTTCAAAACAACAACCCAAGACTGAAAGTTCTCCCTAGGACAAGATTTGCAGCAGATAGGAAAGTTGGTATATGAAGACTAGTCTGTAATCTTAATGGCACAAGGCTAATAATCCTAGTATAGGAAGGCACTTTATGAGTGAGAAAACGTTAAAATTAAGAGCTAGAACTGAGATAAACATGTGTAGTGTGGCATGTTTGTTAACCTTCAGACCCAGTCCAAAGTACGTGCAATAATGAGCAAATTCCACCATTTGACCATTTTACAGATATTTAAAGTCACAAACTCATTTCATTTTGATTCCAAATGGAAAGTTTACACCGCACCAATCACAAAAAAAGAGTCAATTTAGTCTATTAAAGATTCCAATCATGGAATCTATGCCTCAATACAAACTTCCATGGGACAGGACAGAAGAGAATAGGATTTGAAGCAGCCATAATACTAACATTTATTTCAACCATTCCCACCGGGCAGGAAATGGGCATTGCACCACCGGCCGTCAGTTTTATCTTTTTCATTGACTAGGAAAAATTGGGAGAGACGTGAAACAGATAGTTGACCTACTGCTGCTCACACCGGGCCTGGCAGTAATAGAGAAACGTGACTTATTTTTTCCTAGAAAAACAAGACACTATTTAAGTCAGAGGCACTAGCTGGTCATGAGGCAATGCCTTTCGCTGAATCTCCAGGGCAAGACAGAAACCACCACTGAGATGATATTCCAAGCTTTAACTCTCAAAAATCAACTGACTTAAATAAACACTTTTTCTGGAACCTACTGCAGAAATTCGACTGCTTTGTGCAGTACAATGTATTCCTGCATAAATTCACTGTACAGGATGGAGGAAAATAGTTACAAGCACCTCACTCTGAAGGTTGGAATAAATGTTTATTGCTCCTTAACTCATGATAGAACGATATAGACCAGGATGATCCTAGTTTCAATTACTCGCCTGAAACTCAGTTTGCCGATATTAGCTTGGAATCATCAGCCTCGAGCTTCAGGCTTGACAGGTCTCTGCTCCTAGTTGTTACCCAATGTCTCTCTACAAACTAGCAAGGGGGAAGTCAGTATAATCCTCCCTTCCTTAAAGCCCATTGTTCAACTGTCTCGGGGCTGACACTCGAGCAAGATGAACTACGATAAACAACCACAGAACTTGCCCCAGCATCCGACACTCTACAAAGAGGGGTAGGAAAACCAGAAGGGAGGAAACAAAGACAGCATAAAGAAAAAGTCAACTATGAACTCAGGAATGGAGGTATTACAATTTTACACTTGCAATAAAATAATAGGACATAATTATGTTGTACAAGTTTAGAAATGGGGAATCACTTCAAGTCAGAATGAGTGAAGAAAGCAGAGAGTGTAAAGCAACTGAACAAAGTCAGTGGGTGGTGGGGCAGGGGGTTGGTGATGTGCTTTTAAGTTTATTTATTAGTGTTACAAGTAGGATTACATTAACACTGCAATGAAGTTACTATGAAAATCCCGTAGTCGCCACACTCCGGCGCCTGTTCGGGTACACTGAGGGAGAATTTATCATGGCCAATGCACCCTAACCAGCACGTCTTTCAGACTGTGGGAGGAAACCCACGCAGACTCTGCATTAGACGGTGAGCCAAGCCAGGAATCAAACCCGGGTTCCTGGCACTGTGATGCAGCGGTGCTAACCACTGTGCCACCATGCAATCAAGCCTAATAAGTAATTACAGGGAGTTGAATGTAGCCCACGCTTGATAAATTAAGAGTCTTCGTTAACTGACTAAATGTATGAAACAATTGGGATAATTTCAATTTATGGGCCCAGAACACAACATTACCCCAATTTGACATCAAGAGCAAACTTACCCAATGAGGGTAATTGGTGTCAAAAACAGAACGCTATACTGGTCTAATAGGGCAATGTTCTTGGGCAAGGAAAGGCATATCAACACTAGGATAAAAAGAACTCTCTCATTTAATTGGCTGTGTGTTTATGTGCCTGGATTTCATGCTGACACTGGGTATCAAAGAAAAAAGTTTTACATTGCTAGAAACCAATGAGAAAAGTATATCTCCACTAGGTATTTAAAAATAGAAATCTTTAGCTTTAAGATACCAATTTTTTCCATAAAATAAAACTGACTCTAAGACAATTATTCGGGGGCAGCACATTGGTTAGCACTGCTGCCTCACAACCCCAGGGACCAGAGTTCGAATGTCGGTTTGGGTCACTCTCTGCACGTTCTCCCCGTTGTCTGCGTGGGTTTCCTCTGGGTGCTCCGGTTTCCTCCCACGGTCCAAAAGACGTGCTGGCCATGTTATAATTGAGCCTCAGAGTACCCAAACAGGTGGCGACTAGGGGGTTTTCACAGTAACTTCATTGCAGTGTTAATGTAAGCCTACTTGTGATACTAATAAACTAAACTAAAACTATGAAACAAGTACAGTGGGAAGTAGTTTTAAGCATTATTACTTATAAGCAAATTTGTACTACATCTTGTACTTGGTGCTTTCAAAAAAGTTAATAAATCTCCCAACATTGCCCATGGCAATGATAGTTGGGCATTAAAACAAGGAAGGCACAATGGTCATATTGGGGTTTTTTAAAATGCAAATTTGGAGATTGAAACAACTAGCTGGAAGAGAAAGCAAACTGATTCGCAGTTCAATTAAATGAAAAAAAACTGGAAAAAAATGACTGATTAAGAGAGCTTGGTTTGGATAATTTAAGAAAGGATACAATTGGAGGTCTAAATGAGCAGGTTAGGAATTCAAACAGAAACCTCCAAGACAGGTGCACAACACAATTAGTAAAACAATAATGTGGAGATGCCGGCGTTGGACTGGGGTGGGCACAGTAAGAAGTCTCACAACACCAAGTTAAAGTCTCCTGCCTTGTATTGCATCTAATGCCCCAACCCATCATTATTGTTTTACCGTCCAACAGGTTTATTCGGTAGCACGAGCTTTCGGAGCGCTGCTCCTTCATCAGGTGAGTGGGAGTTGGGTTCACAAACAGGGCATTATATAGACACAAGCTCAATTACAAGATAATGGTTGGAATGCGAGTCTTAACAGGTAATCAAGTCTTTACAAGTGCAGACAATGCCTTGAAGAACGCTTACCCGAAGATCAGAGGCTGAATGCCCTTGACTGCCCTTCCCCAACAGGAAGGTGAACACTTCAGCAGTCAAGGGCATTCTGCCTCTGATCTTCTGATAAGCATTCTCCAAGGCGGCCTTCAAGATGAACAACAACGCAGAATCGCTGAGCAGAAACTGATAACCAAGTTCCACACACGAGGACAGCCTCAACCAGGATCTTGGGTTCATGTCACACTATCTGTAACCCCCACGACTTGCCTGGGCTTGCAAAATCTCACTAACTGTCCTGGCTGGAGACAATACACACCTCTTTAACCTGTGCTTAGCCCTCTCTCCACTTGCATGGTCTGGACCTGTAAAGATTTGATTACCTGTTAAGGCTCGCATTCCATCCAGTATCTTGTAATTGAGTTTGTGTCTATATAATGCCCTGTTTGTGAACTGAACGCTCCACTCACCTGATGAAGGGGCAGGGCTCCGAAAGCTCGTGCTACCAAATAAACCTGTTGGACAGTAAAACAATAATGAGGGCTTGGATGGGTCGGGGCATTAGATGCAATACCAGGCAGGGGGTGAAAACAAATTAGGAGTGAGCAAGTTGGACATACTTGGAGACGGTTCTGTTAAAAAAAATTAGAGTAGGGCTGATAAAATTTGACACTGCTAGAGCTAGGGGCAGATCTGAATTTTATATTCCAACATTTCAATAATACTATGCTTTCATTTTTGCATTCTAAAATGTTTTCAGTTCGTCCAACTTAATTTTGCAAATCAGTTGCTTGCGTCAGAATTCCCAAGTGACTCAAGTTAATTTTTTCTTTAAATTCTGATTTAGTCTCAAATTTTTGCCCTCAAACGCTGCTGATAGTGATCATAATATAGAGCTCAACGTAGTGTTTAAAGAGAGAAACATAAAATAGAGACAAGATATGGGGAGTCTGACATCAGTGCATTGAGACAGGGAATGTTCATAGCACACTGGACAGTGGGTAAAACAACTTGAGCAGTGGGAGATGTTCTATACGATTTAAAATTATTTTTGAACAAGTTCTCACCCCAAGGAGTACTACTCGCCAATGAAAGAAAACCACAGCTGACTAAAACATGTAAACACGGTGGCAGTGATTCGCACTGCTGCCCCACAGCACCAGTGATTCGGGTTCAATTCTGGCCTCGGGTCACTGTCTGTGTGGAGTCTGCACGTTCTCCCCGTGTCTGCGTGGGTTTCCTCCCACAGTCCAGAGGTGTGCAGGTTAGGTTGATTGGCCATGCTAAACAGTGTCAGGGGACATATGTGGGGCTAGGGAATGGGGCCTGGGTGGGATTGTGGTCAGTGCAGACTTGATGGGTCAAATGGCCTCGTTCTGCACTGTAGGGATTCTATGAACAGCATAAAACTTTAAAAAAAAACACAAACGCACAAGAAAGCAAATTCTGGTGAATGGGAATACAAAGGGTATTTAAAGGGTGACAGAACAGTTCAGACCCAAAGGCAGACATTTGAGGAATGACCTGTCCACTGATATTGTCAATAAAAACAAGGAAATTGTGGATACGTTAAATAATTATTTTGTATTAATATCTATAAAGGAGCAAGAGGTCAGATGGTCAGACATCCCGGTAAACTAATACTAAATTGGGGACAGGGATTCAAAATTAATTTAAACAAAATAGCAATGAAGAAAATGTTGGAACTATAAGGAGTAGCAAATCCCCAGGATCAGATAACTTCCATCCTGGGGATTTTAAAAGGAAATAGCAGAGAAGATTGTAAAGGCTCGAACTATAATTTTCCCAGTTATCCTTTTAGATTAGAAAATTGCATATGTAATGACTTTAAAAACCATGACAGAGGGAAATCAGGGAATTGGGAGGCTAATTGGGCTTTACCCGTTGTCAGGAAGTAACCAGGATCAATGATAGGGTGACCTCAGCCCTTAAATTTTCAGATGCTCAGAAAGAGTATGGATTTGTAAAAGGTCTGTCATGTCTGACAAACCTGATGGAATTTAATGAGGTTACTAATATAGAGAACAGAAATGGATGTTATGTAGATTTCCAACACACATTTGATAAAGTTTTTTTTAATTCATTCATGGGACGGGGGTGTTGCTCATTAGGCCAGCATTTATTGCCCATCCCCAACTGCCCTTAAGGTGGCGGTGAGCTGTCTTCTTGAACTGCTACTGTTCCCTGTGGGTGTAGGTACACCCAATGTGCTGTTAGGGAATTCCGGGGAGAGCACACATGCGGAAGAGCTCGCACGCGCGAGGGAGGAAGACAAAGGAGGGAGAAAAGGAAAGTTGAAAATAAGCAATAAAGGAAAACAGAACAAGAAAATGTTTTAAGAAGTTAACGGTATAAAACACAGCATATAATGATACTGGCGGCAAGAACGTGCCATCAAATTCCTAGGAATAATCCTGCAGATAGGTTAACAAGTTGGAAATTTAAGATTAATCTTGAATATATTTAAGGCTGAGATAGATTTTTGGTTTCAGGGAATCAAAGGATATCGGGAATGGAAAGGAAAGTGAAGTTAAAGCCCAAGATCAGCAATGATCGTATTGAATTTGAGTAGACTTGATGGGCTTCCCTGCTCTTATGTTTTTGCATTCTTATGTATTCAGGTAACTGCACTCATTTCCAGAACTTAGAACTCTGGTTTCCAACCTGCTTGGTTCTGGCCATTAATCAAGTGAGCATGCAGATACCATGGCCTCTCCTAAAAGGAAAAGAGGATCCCGAGAAAAGTCACTCTTCATCAACTAGAGTGAGTGTCATTCTTCAAGGGATCGCTAGCATCTTCCAGTGTGTTCGACCCGCTTGACTGCCGCTCAGTGAACAAAATTTGTAATTGAATTCGCTGGAGGGAGGTGGTCACTAATAACTCAAACGAGTGAGTCCTGGCAAAGTTAAATAGGCCATTGCATTCCAACATAGACATTATTTCACTTTGAGCCTCACCTTGTATCTAAAAGGCAGTATTTTGTCTTGGGAAAGCAAATGGTCAATAAAAATAAAATATACACGCAAGTTAAACCATTATCCATTTTTTCCCCTTTTTTTCTTAAAACACCAAAACCAATTCCCAGTGTTTTCAAACCAAGTATTATGAACAGTAGGATCAAATGTAGAAACAGGAATAGTGTTAATGCTGGCTGGGATTTTCCAGTCCCACTGCAGCGAATGGAGATTTGGCTGAACGCCAAATTCTCCGGTCCTGCTGGCAGCAGTGGCAGGACATGCACCACCAAAGAATTCCAGCCATTGCACCTCTTCAAAAATAACCTGGCTGTCGTCACAAAGTAAACTATTAAAAAGTGCAATATGTGGGTTTGTGCGTTTGGGGAAAACTTCTACATAGGACGTTTTCCAGAAGGCTGGGCAGTTCCAGTTTCCATACAGATAACTGTTTGACGACTGTTACAGTATTTCTGCACCAAAAGAAAAGTAATAAGATTAGTTTTATAAATCAGTGTTTTGGGGTTTAGTATTCTTACAAGACCCAACATTAGCATTTTAACAGAAATTATAGGAAACATGCATATTTTTTCAATGATGTTATTAGCATGCAGAAATAAGTTAATTGTTACAATGAAGATGGATAACTGGAGAATAAGAGAATGTGAAAAGTGGCAAGCAAATTTTAGTAGTGTAGATTGGGAAGAGATATTAAAGATGCAGAGCAATTTGTAAACGGAGGCAAGGGGTTATTGATGAAATTAAAAATAAAAGCTCAATTAAAAAAGCAAAAGAATCCCTGCGGTAAAAAAACCTCTTTCAGCTCATGGAGTTTTTAAAATTTCCATTTTAGAGAATATTTTGATGATACAACTTCCCCGAAGTACTACCTGACACAAAGTGCAAAGTGGAAAAGTACTCACCGAGATGAATTTTCACACAAGAGTGCCAAAGAACATCCAGCAAGTCTTGATAGATTTCAGGTAACTGCTTCAAGGAAAGCAGCTTGATTAATCTGGAGGAACACCTTTGAAGCTGCAGCTCGTTCTGCAGTTTCTTCTCCTCCGAAAGGGTAGTCGGTCGCAGTTCTATTTTGTGCTCCTGAAAGACTTGATCAATCGTCGCTCCCTTTAGACTAGAAAACAGTTTCTCCTTGACCAAATATATTGGAATAAAAATCGTGCCAGCCCGAATTACGTGGGGAAAGGGGCATGTTCTAGAATAAATATAGCTCTCCAGGTGAGAAAGCAGCGTTTGCAGAGTCAGTGGAACTTGGGCATGGTTGCGCCAAATGCCTTTGGATTTTGACATCTTCAGCGCCGCGAAGATTCTCGTACCGTTCTTTGACTTTGTGGAAGACCTCAATTTGGGATTTTCTTGTGCTTCGATGTCCTGCAAGCACGCACGCAAAACTTCCTCAGAGGTTTCAGCCACAGACTGCGTAATCATATCACTCAAGGACCGATGAAGATGCACAAAATAATTGTAGGCGTCATTGTCCTGCTGCATTGATGCACCAATGCAGGGCAAATCAACTCTAGTTTCACAAGGCGTGTTTCTAGCTTCTGTAACAGAACTGACAATGGATTTAGCCACATCAGGTAATATTCGCTTCAGAGGTTTCAGGGGCCGCAGAATTAAAACCGAAGGGTCAACTGATCCAATTAAACTAATTTTTTTCGCTTCTGCGATGCCTTCAGGTGACCGAATGAGATTATTTTCGCCAACCTTTGGCGGTGCAGGTCTCAGTATTTTATATTTATTCATTTCTATCTTATGGCGCTCACTCATGCTGTTGGTTTCAGTACTTGTAACAACCACCTTATCGCCCTGCTCAATAGCTGGTGCTTTGCTTTCTCGTTTCTCTGCACTAATCATGGATTCTGTGATATTGTTTTCCTTTTCATTCGATATTTCTTTAGCACTGATCAATTCTTCTCCAATCCCAACAGAAGCCGGTGTTTGCTGAGCGACCTCCAAAAGCGGGTTTTTTGTCTTAACACTTAGGTCCAAGGCCATATCAGAATCCATTTTGCTCATCCCAAGCTTTCCATCGCCATGGTCAACTGCGCAACTTGTATCACAAGCACCATTTTGCTGAGGTGTGCCATTTCCAAGGCTACTGAGGTCAGGAGAAAGATTAATCCCTTGGCATCCAACGTCTAAAGAGTTCTTCTCACTAACTGTTTTATTTAGCTCATTGTCCGCTGACACAACCTTTGCATGAGCAGATTCTACGTGCACAGAAGGGTCGCCTTTTTGCAATTCAGCATTTTTGGGTTGCAACTCACCGATGGCCTTCGTGACCCTTGGAGGGCTCTGCTTATTGGAGTCCAGATCTATGACATCGTCCCCTCTGCAGTTTCGGGATTTACTTTCCAAAGAACATGAACATGATTTATCACAGTCCTGCTGACATTTTGGACATTTTGAAAAGAATAGACCTGTGGCTTCCAGGTAAGCTTTGTAAGGTGCCAGGCTGAACACATTGTTTATCACTGGCATAGGAGGGGAAGGAGGGGGAGTTGCCCTCTTGCTTTCATTAGAAGCAGGAGAGGAAGCAGGAGAGAAATTAATCACGGACGTTCTTCTGGTTGGACTAATAGTGTACATTTTTGGTGGGCTTGCCACTGGTTTATTATTTAGGCTTTCAGCTTCTTTACTGAATATAGACCTGCCATGATCACTATTGGATGAAATATTAATGCTTGGGCTATGCTCCTTCATATAAATGTCCTTTGGTCTATGATCTGCAGGGGAGACAGCAGGTCTCTCAAATGGCCCCTTTAGGTATTTTCCAGATAGCACTGGGTGAAAGGCACTGTGTTTACTTATCAACTGTTGCTGACCAGCATATTCCTTATTATAAAGCGAGTTTAATGAGTTGTAGCACCGGTCTTTTGCTTGTGCATCTATGACGTGTGACCGGAAGTGTAACACGTCTGGTGAAGGACGCCTTGCATTTATTGGATCTTGGTGAGATGGAGAGACTTTGTTTCCAGAGGGACTTTGCGGTTGAAACTCGGTTGGCCGCGCTACAGGCTGCGATGCAGGGTGAACCAAAGGGCTGGTCACAGACACACTTTTCTGCTGTGAAGGAGAAGAGTGAGCAGGATATCGGAGAGATTCTGGAGGCTGTGCGTAAGGATTCGCGGAATTACGTTGGCCTGTATAAGTGGAACCGGATACAGGAATCTGCCCACCTGTGCTTGGAACGGGATAATGGCCCAGCTGTGCTTTGTAGCTATGTGGATGTAACAAGGAATAAGTACCTGCACTTTGCTGGTTTGAAACAGTGTCCCGAGAGTGAAAAACCATTGGCTGAATTGGCATTGGAAACTTTGGCGGCGATAGCTTATCACAATACAAAGATGGCTGCATTTGTTGCCCTTCAGTCCTCACAAATTGATGCAAAGGATTTTTCTGAAAGTCTTGCATGTTATGTATAGATGCGTTGCCATGACCTGGTATAGTTCCATTAGAGTTTTCATACGAGAATGCAGAATATCTGGGATCTTGTAGAATGTTGCTGTTGTAAGTTCCATATCCTCGACACACAGGTGAACTCACTCCAGGCGGTTTTGCAGTTTCTTTGGTGATTCTACCCATAGAGTTAACTTGTATGTTGCCAGGTCCATGATGCAACGTATTATTTTTTGCAAGAGGATTACTATATTGCAGACTGTGCATTAGTTGATTGTTATTCTCAAGCAAACAACTTGACGTAACAGGAGGCGGCATCCTCCATTCAGTTTCCTGTCCCCTCCTACGAAAATGATCTGCCGAATTTTCCAAAGGGCAACCAGCTCCTGAACAACATACGCTATTTCTATACACCGGTTGTGGAAATGCTACACTTGCACAGTTATTGGATAAAGTAGGTGAAATTAAATTGTGTTTCTCGACCGCAGAAGAACAGAGCACACCTGAAAGATTCTGGTTTTTTCTCAAGGTTTTCTGTCGTTCCACAAAAGTGACCCATTTTGACCGAACGTTCATCAAATCTTTGACCAAGTCAAGTTTGTCATTCTCATTTACAGGCGGCTGAAATGGTCGGGGTCCAGTTTCGGTTTCTGTCTGATACAAGTGGCTGCTGAGACGCGAAGCATCACCTGGTTGCGACTGGATTGTTGGACTACCCACATGCGACATAAAAGGTCGTGGTTGATTCCAGGCTGCTTGCAGATTAGTTCCATCGCGATTCCGAAGATGATATGCTAAATAAGACCCAGTATACTTAAGAGGGTTTTCTGAAGCATAACTAGGTAGGGGACTGGGTTTACAGAACCCTGCTGATAATCCAGTGTGTTCATGCTCCAGTCGAGGCATCTTGCTACAAATAAGCGAATCCATATGATCGAGGTTCCTTTTATTGGCCATCATGATGCTTCCAGACCTTTTGCTGCTCCAGATAAAGTTAAAGAGCCTTAACCAGAAGAAATAGAACAGAATGTTAAAATTAAATCAGATCTTTTTGATGTTTTAAATGGTGACACTGTATACCATAGTGAAAATAACCGCAGAATGCACACATTATAGCTCTTTGTATAAGCTGCTATTTCCGCATTGTACAATTGTAAATATCCTTTAACAATTTAAATGCATTTTAAACGATAGCAAAAATGGTGTCAGACAACATGGAAAAGTACAATAAAAAGGAACATGACAATAGTTCATATGCATTGTTCATTATTTATTAACTACTGACCCAAGGCAGTCTTGGTCCCAATAAAGGCAGGGAAAAGTTTATGGCATCAACAGGAAGAAAATGCATTGCAACAAGAGACTCAATTGTACATCAGTTTTATTGAATGAACTGGAACATAGGCCGGAATTGTAGCGCCACGCCTGCACCGATTCAGGGCGGGCGCGGCTCGCAGAATGGAATTTTCCGTTGGCCTTGGGCGGGATTTTACAGGCCCACACCTGAGCGAGGTCATAAAATACTGGCCATAGTTTGCTGCAACTGGCATTTCTCTCAAATTGTTAACAGCAACACACAAGAGGCTTTACTCTCAGCACAATCCTTAAAATGGGGCGGCACAGTGGCTAGCACTGCTGCCGCACAGCGCCAGGGATCTGGGTTCGATTCCCGGCTTGGGTCACTGTCTGTGTGGAGTTTTCACATTCTTCCTGTGTCTGCGTGGGTTTCCTCCGGGTGCTCCGGTTTCCTCCCACAGTCCAAAGATGTGCGGGTTAGGTTAATTGGTCATGCTAAATTGCCCCTTAGTGTCCCGGGATGCATAGGTTAGAGGGATTAGCGAGTAAATATGTGGAGATATGGGGATAGGGCCTGGGTGGGATTGTGGTCGGTGCAGACTCGATGGGCCGAATGGCCTCTTTCTGCGCTGTAGGGTTTCTATGATTTCTATGATTACTTGCCTACTAGATTTACATCAATTCTGAAGTAGAAACAGCAGAACTTGGAAGGAAATTAAAAGGAATCCGTTAAAAATGTCAAACTGTGGTGAAATATTCGAACAAATCTGTATGCATTCCACATAATTTCATGGGAGTCAATTCCAATGTTACAATCAGGAACTTTGAACACAAAAATTACATTCATGCCAATAGGACATTTTGTTTTAAAGAATGCCACATTACAAAATCATAGCTCTGAGCCCCAATGTCATTTCTGTAGCTTGCACTAGCACTTGTGGAAAAGAGACGCAGCTGTGGGACAATGCATCTCAAAACTGGACTTAACAGCAAACTCAAACTCGTAATAAAAAGTGAAAAAAAGCACTTAGCAGAATGCACATTTCCATCATGTTATATTAACTTATTACAATTATGCAGTTCAGGGTTTTTCCCTGCCTAGTTGATGCCCTGTAACTACAATGCAGAAAAAAATATTTAAGTTTCATTCTCACTCATCCAACAACCTGCTCTGAAAACTCTGCTCGCATTTGGACAGCTGTGATGCATTCTACACAGCAGCTGAGTCCAACTCTACAGTCTAACTAAATAAAACAATCCAAAAACGTTCTAAAGTCAATCAGCGCTCTCTCAAAATGTTAAGAGGCCCTTAATTTCCAGTATGCGCAACTTCACTAAAAGGTGATCAGTTGTTCCTTGGGCCAAACCTATGTACCAAGTTTCATCAAAATCCGTCGATTAGGGCTCGAGATATATTGTTAACAAACAGGGTGGAAACATTACCACCACGCACAGAGGTAAAGCTATTAATTAGCATTGCAAAGACGTATCTAATGAACAACTGACATTCCAATTAAAAAACAAAGGAATCGAGTCTGAAAATTGAATGAACTGCTCTGATGTATTTACAGAATATGCCAAAGACCTGTTTGGAAGCAGGATGAACCTTCTCTCTGAATTAATATTCACTCATTCCAATTAGATATTCAATACGGTTCATTGTTCAATAGTGTGAGCACTTCACAATATGCTCAGTCAAGGTTGGATTGAGAACATTAGGATTGTGACCCAAAATACAATGGTATTGTTACACAAAATATCAAAAGTCTCAAGTTGCATTATGACCAGCAAGGTCTTAAAAATTATAAAAATCAAAAACGTTTCATTATGATCACTAAAAGCCATCTAAGTTTGATGATATGATTCCTGCTTTCAAGATAAGGGGGTTGCCTAAAAACCCGCGATCTTTGTGTTTTGATATTATCTCAATTGAATGACTGATAGACAACCTGGAGTAAACAATCGGCTACTCCGTGTGAATGTATCTTTTTAACGCAAGTGTTTATATTTCTATATTGTGTCCTCAGTGTAGATTCCCAAATGCAAGTGAGACAGTAATGCAAAAGTATTGTAATGTTAATAAAAAGGCATTGCAGGGTACAATAAACTGAATTTATATAGTTTTAAATTTCGAAACACCCTGTTGTTTTATTCCATGCTGATTATACATTTTAAGCAGTGCAGTTTTTCCAAACCTCCACTAAGTGGCAGACAAACATCGAGATTTCTTTTTACTCAGCCTTGTTATAATGTCCTTTCTCAGTAGAAGATTGATCAGAAAACCACGTTCACCAAACATACATTGCTGTTGGTTTGCTAGTTTTAAAACAATACTATTGAGAGAAAAAATAAATATGGACTTTTACAGAGCTTCCTCTAATGTAAATGACTTTTTAACTGAATTTTGGCCAATTTGAAGATGACTCATTACAGTTAGCAATTTTTAGAGCAGACTCTTAAATATTACGGTGCTTGATCACAACTCAAGAATATGCACATTTAATATATTACCTCCCCTTTAATACTGTATCTTCCATTACAACTCAGCATTCTCAGCCAAGTTTCTAAATGAACTATATTCCTCATGTAGAAATATACTCCAGGAGCTCAAGACCACATTGAACACACAAGGTACTTTGATCTTAATATTGAAATTACAAGTTACTTCACAAGTCGCTTGTTTTTGATTTTTATAATTTTTAAGACCTTGCTGGTCATAATGCAACTTGAGACTTTTGATATTTTGTCTAACAATACCATTGTATTTTGGGTCACAATCCTAATGTTCTCAATCCAACGATTGCGAAACACATCGCGTCAGAAACTTTAGATGATTAACCTCAAAGCATTTTATAAAAAGGAGTCATCACAGGAACACAAATAATGTAAAAACATACCATTATGGGTCTTTACTAATACAATCCATTGTTAATTCCACGAATAAAATAGACATGTACAAACAAAAACCGGGTCACCAGCAACTCAATCTTTCTCCTGTACTGTAGCAGAAGCAATAACAAATGGAAAACCTTTAGGTGCTGCATGCTGCTATTTGGCAGAGGAAAGAGACTCGTGACAATCACTGTGGAATCAGCCAATAACTAGCTGCCAAGTACACTCTTTGAAGTACAGCTATCGGCAGAGATTGTAAATATTTATCACCCACCATTCACTATTACAACTGTAGTGATTCAATCCTGTATTGGCAAGCAGGTTTAGAAATTAAGATAAGCAAATTTATGCCTAGATTAAATCACAAAGGTTGCTTTGACTGTACAGTAATGGAGGAACCAGCACAATATTTTTTTATGGTTTCATGTATTTGGAGCTGAACTCACAGCTTCCTCTAACCAGTCTAAAAGTGAAACTACACTTCACTTTCTGGAATGACCAGCTAGAGAGCCATGAATTCTCACATTTTAAAAAGGAAACTTCGGCAAATAGATTGCTTTTTAATTTACACACGGGCAAATAGAATGCTTTTTAATTTACACACACCAACTCTAATATTTAATTTTAAGGTTCTATAAAACAAGAACACTAATAATTCAAAGAAAATGAAATGTTAAATGTCAAAATGCAATATTTTTGTTGATACCAACACTCAAAACAAGCTGTTTTCATTAAAGAGGAAAAAGAAATCAGCACATACACTGTTGAGTTCACGCAATGTGTTTAATTTGGATTGAAACCCAAGGGTGAATGCCAAGGTACCCCAATCTGGCACACTAACATTTGTTCTAAATCCTTGATTTAGTTCCAAACTGATGTAAGCACTGATAGAGGGGGAATTTTTTTTATAAGCATTAGCAGGGTAGAATTAGGCCATGTTAGCTTAGGCACAAGGCAAGGGTTAAAGGTCGATTTAATAAAGAAAAGGTTGATTTAAGAAAGAAAAGAGACGCAGCTAACAAAAGAGACTGCAGGCACACAGATAACATAGTATGCTTAGCTTAAGGAACTGCAAGGTAACAAATGCATTATAAAATAAGTTACAGCACCACAGCAGATAATGGTCATTCTTGGTCTATCAGCATAAGGAGATGAATCAGCCAACAATGCTGCATGGAACCATTGTAACGCAAACTGTATAAATATGAACGGAAAAGTCTGTTGGGCGAATTATCTTGGAGACTGCCTCCTAGATCTCTTCCACACTGCAGTGGTACAAACATGGAATAAAGGCTGCCTTGAAGTTATGCACTCGGGCTGCAAGCTCATTTGTCTCTTCAAGAGAAATCCTCCAAAAGTTCCCAGCTACTCGTGTTCCCTGAATTCCGAGACACCCCTTGGTGCCCAAACAGCATCCACAGAGTAATACAACAGAGCTAAATCCAGCAAATTATTACCACGCACAGGTTACATGGCCACATGGTCTTCAGTTTCAGCGAAGGTGAAATCATCTACCTCTTTTCGGGAGACAGTTTCTGCAGCTGAGTGTGACTGTGATGCTAGCGGTGACTGTGTCCCTTTCCCCAATCATTGTGCTATGGATACATCATTCTTTCCCAAAGATGGTTAGGTTGATTGGCCATGCTAAATTGTCCCTTAGTGTCAGGGGATTGTTGTTGGTGCAGGCTCGATGGGCCAAATACTCTTCCTGCACTGTAGGGATTCTATGAATCACTTTGATGTTACCCACCCTGTGGATTCAGCTCTTAGCGTGCGAGTCAATTTTCTTATCTCTTCATTTTGAATTGACCTTTTCTATATTCCATTGTTTTCCTCTAGTCTATACTAATTAGCATCTTAAAATTACTTCAGACGGCTGCCCTTATCAACTCCACATTTTATCTCAATTTAATTTATTAATCTTTAATTTTCCCCAATTCTTAACAATTGAATCTTATATAAAAAGATTTTTAAATAATTTTTGTCAGACAGAGGCTACATTCCTATGGCATCTGTTCCATTTCCGAGATGATGTTTTTGCATGATTGTAAAATGACACAATATCTGGTTCTACCTTGTACCAGTTTCAAGCAAATTCCTTTCTCAAACTTAAAACATCTGAGTCTCCAGGTCACTGCAAACAAACTGCACGTGCTTTATATCACAAGTTATTAATGTTATTACTATTTGTAATGTGCCTGTTGCTAAAAGCCATGTTATCAGGATTATTTAAAATAGACAAACCCACATATCATGCCCTTGTCTTAGTGTGAACCATGCATCTTATGTTCAAAGTGCTTAAAAAACATTCCAATGCCATAGATCAATTCTTCACATCATTAGGTAATGGACATATGTTTCATGTCAGTACTCCGTAGAGATATCTGGACGGATTTTTCAAAAGTGACAATTTATTTGTATTAATGGAATCTTTATTCCCAAAATGTTATGTCCAATCACAATCTGAACTCCACTTAATTATCCAGTTCTATCTAGCTATAATGATATTCCTTTACATTTATAGACCCTAACACAAACTATTTCACTACATTACTTTAGACTCCTTAAAGCTTCTACTCTGAATACACAATAGCACATACACCCAAGTCCTAAAATGTGTCAGCAATGTAGTAATAAGTGCACATAAATAATGGCTTTTTCCAAACAAATGCCAATCTTACAGGATTAAGAAAAAACCTTAAAAGCTGTTAGCCTGACCATTGCGCACATTTTTATTTTTGGACAAAGTCAGTATGCAATAAATAGCCTCTCACTATATGTGTAAACAGTGTGGCCTGGCAATTTAGAACTCAACGCCTAGAATTAGATTGATTACCAGATGGGCAAGGTATCAGAAGACCACTAGCTTCCACAAACCCGTTTGTCAGCGTGGAACAGCACCTTCTGGAAGGGACAAGATAAACAAAAGAAAATAACACGTCAGGCAGATTACAGCCAAGGCAGCCATTATGCCTGAATGGATTTCCTCCTCAATTTTTAAATCAACTGTCTCTTCGGTCTTAGACAATTAGGATTGAGGATAACTTGCTTCCACTCTGGTTCTGAGATGATGGATAAGTCCAATGTGCGATCTGGAGACTCTACAACGTGCATAAAAGGTGGTGCTTGATTGAAGGGGAGGTTTGTGCTCTCTCAAGACATCTTGATGCAGAATTGATGAATTTGGTACCTTCTCAGATGAACCTTTTCGATTTTGGTCCGTCACAAGCCAGAGACCTCCACAGATCGGCAGGGATGTTAGACCTTTTCAAGAATGCTTTGAAGACAAAAATCATTTCCATCATCCTCTTGGGGAGTCTCCTGCTGTGGCTGGTTTTCAGGTAGGAATATAGGAGCAGAATTCCACTATGCAAGGCGACCATGGCTGGTCTGGTTGTGATCTCAGCTCCATCTTTCAGCCACCCCCCCCCCCCCCCCCCACCCCCCAGAACCTTAGACTGCCTTGTCTAACAAAAATCAGTCTTGAATAAAGGCAATAACACAGTTTTCACTTTCTAGGGAATAGAATTCCATACTAATGACCCTTTCTGAGAAAGTATTTTCTTCACTTCGGTCTTAAAATGGAGACCTCTTATTACCACCCCCCCCCCCCCCCCACCCCACCCACAAACTGCTGGTTTTAGTCTCTCCCACCAAGAGGAAACATCCCCCAGACATCCACCGCATCAAGATCCATCAGTTTCAACAAGATCACTTCTTATTCTACTCCAATGGATATAGGGTGAACCTGTTCAACCTTTCTACACAAGACAATCCCTTCATCCCAGGACTGAGTCCATGGGCCTTCTTTGTTCTGCTCCTAAAGCTATATCTTTTTTTATAAATAGGGAGACCAAAACTGCGCCAGCATTCCAGATGTGGTCTCTATTTTTATCTTCCAATCCTCCTGCAATAAAATGCCAACATTCCTAATCTTCCCAATCACTTGTTGTACCTGCATACTAACGTTATATGATTCATATGCCAGGGACACCTGGATCCCTCTATCATTGAGTTTTGCAATCTTTCCCCATTTAAATAGCACACTGCTTTTCCATTCTGCCTGCCAAAATGAACAAGTCCACATTTTCTTACATTATGCTCCTTCTGCAAATGGTTCTGCCCATTCACTTAATCTGTCTATATCCCTTTGTGATCTTTGGAAATCCAAGTACACAATATCTACCACTTCCCCTTTCATTCACCATGAATGTTTCTTTTTTGAAAAAAACTCAGATTAAATAAAAACAGAATAGTTAAACATGATTTCCCTTTCATAAAACCTCAGATGTTCTTGGAATCTTGTGCGAGGTATACGAATACATGCCCTGCCCAAGGGAATTGGTTGGATGATTGATGCTGAGAATGTTGGCTCGAGAGAAGACACTTCTGTCAGGACTGTCTTTTTTTGGCCACCTTAGACGTTAGTGGGAATATTGATGTGTTGGCCTGGGATTCAAGGCCACAATCGCAAATCCCATCACGGTTGCAATTTCTCATGAAAGGGCCATAAAGGGATTTGCATCAGGGATCCCAGAATGAGATCCGGCTAAGACATCATCAGCTTTTAGATTTTATTCCAGTCTGAAAGGATGGTGGGATCAGGTGCAATAATAACGTTCAAGTTTTGACCCAGTTCTATTTGAAAGGGAAAAATGTATGGATCTGTGAAGAATGATAGTGGGGGTAACAGAGGGCTCCTTCAAAGTGCTAATACAGGTACCAGGAACTGAATGGCCTCATTCCGTGCTGTCATTCTATTCTCCTCTGGCTGGCCTCATCCGCCACCTCCATAAAAACGTAATCAAAACTCGACTATCTATATTCTAACTTGTACCAAGAATCATCTGCTCTTCCCCATTCCTAAAATGCTGCGTTCCTTCAACCCAACTTTTGCCCCACAATTAGGGGTCATGCCCTCAGCTGCCTAGGCCCCAAACGTCAAGGTTTCCATCCCTAAACCTCTCCATCTTTTTCTTCTCCCTTATGCGCTTTCGCGATAGCTACATTTTGTACCAAGTTGGTAGTCAACTTCCCTAATATCTGTCAATCTTTGCCCGATTGATCTCCCATAAATAGAGCATTGTACTCCTCAATCTCAATTTTCCCACCAGTGTTGTGCTGTTAGTCACAAAGGCCCTGAACACTGGAATCGCTTCCATTTTTCTTCCTCTCTCCCATCCTTTAAGACGTCATCTTAAACTTACATTGTTGGCCGTGCTTTTGATTACCTGCCCTAGTATCACACTGCTGCCTTCTTTTTAGGTCAAACCAAATAAACAAACTCAGATTAAGTCAGGACAAAGTAAAAGGGGCAAATTTTCTTTTCACAGCACCAGGGTTCAATTCCGGCCTTGGGTGTTTGTCTGTGTGGAGTTTGCACATTCTCCCCGAGTCTGCCTAGGTTTCCTCTGGGTGTTCCGGCTTCCTCCCACAGTCTAAAGATGTGCAGGTTGGTGGATTAGCCATGCTAAATTGCCCCTTAGTATCCGAAGAGGTGTAGATTAGGGGGTTTAGTGGGGTAAATGCGTGGGATAGGGCAAGGGATGGGTCTGGGTAAGGGACTCTTTAAGAAGTCTCACAAAACCAGGTTAAAGTCCAACAGGTTTATTTGGTAGCAAAAGCCACTAGCCTTCGGGGCGCTGCCCCTTCGTCGGGTGAGTGGGAGTTCTGTTCACAAACAGGGCATATAAAGACAAACTCAATTTACAAAATAATGGTTGGAATGTGAGTCTTTACAGGTAATCAAGTCTCAAAGGTACAGACAATATGAATGGAGAGAGGGTTAAGCACAGGTTAAAGAGATGTGTATTGACTCCAGCCAGGACAGTTAGTGAGATTTTGCAAGCCCAGGCAAGTTGTGGGGGTTATAGATAGTGTGACATGAACCCAAGATCCTGGTTGAGGCCGTCCTCATGTGTGCGGAACTTGGCTATCAGTCTCTGCTCAACGACTCTGCGTTGTCGTGTGTCATGAAGGCTACCTTGGAGAAGATCAGAGGCAGAATGCCCATGAACGCTGAAGTGCGCTCAGGACACAGACCAGCTACGAAACTCTGCCAAGCAGACGAGACAAAGGAACTACGCCATCTACACTTGCGCTAAGGGATTCTTGTCAGAGAGTTGGTGCAGAATTGATTCTAACGTGGTGCAGTGTCGGAGATTTTAATTGATAAAGTTCCTGTGCAGCACCTTAGGAAAGAGAAATGTGACCATGTTAATGGCACAATGTAAATGTGCCACATAAATGCAAGTTGCTATTGAACTCCTTCGCCACTGTTAGAAAACAATTATCTTGAAATCCCAAACAGAGAAAAATACAGCTTTACACTTAACATTCAACTGCATGGGTTTTGGATAGCAAATAATTAAAGTGGTTTCCAAAGCTCCTGCTGCTACTTAGTCTTGAAGGTAGACAGAAGTCTTCCTACCAGTGTGAGAACATTGCATCTTTGCAGGAAGCAGACCACAAAGAAAATGGTACAAGATAAATGGCACCCTCGGTGGTGTTTTGACACCTACAGTACTTGTTTGAACAGATAAGCCTGCTGGGCCTCATGTCTTTTCATTCTGCTGTTACTTATCATTGTTTTGCCCGAACCAGAGTTTTGTTGTACAAAGCTTTCAGCAAAATTGTCCTTTTTTTTCAAGCAATCTCTATTCACACTCTTTCCAGCTGTTATTATTCTTTTTGCTCTGACTGGAATGTTGCAGAGGGAACAGTCTCCATTAGAGGGTGCCACGTGCTCAAACCATCAGACAGATACAAATCAGACAAAACCAGTGAAAGGAGATCCATCCTGTAGAAACTCCGAGATCTGTGACACAAAGTTAATTTACTCTGTCCACCCTCCTCAGGATTTTGAACATCTCTATCAAATCTCCACTTAGCCTCTTCTCTCCAAGGAGAACAGTCCCAACTGCTCCAATCTATCCTCACAACTGAAGTTTCTCATGCCTGGAACCATTTTTGTAAACTTCTTCTGCACTCTCTCCAATGGGTTCACACCCTTCCTATAGTGTGGTGCCCAGAACTGTACACAATATTCAACTGAGGTCTAACTAGTGTCTTGCATAACTTCACTCCTTGCACTCGATGCCCCCATCCATGAAGTGGGAACTCCCATCCACTTGACGAAGGGACAGCCTGTTCCGAAAGCTAGTGGCTTTTGCTACCAAATAAACCTGTTGGACTTTAACCTTGTGTTGTTAGACTTCTTACCCTATCCATAAAGCCCAGAGTACTATACGCTTTATTAACTGCTCTCTCCACTGATCTATGTGCACCCGGGACCCTCTGCTCCTGCAATCCATTAAGAATTTTACCCCTCATTTCATACCCTCCATGTTCTTCCTACCAAAACGCATGCTCAGTTCTCCACATTGAACTTTATCTGCCACTTATCTGCCCACTCCATCAACTTGTCTATGTCGTTTTTAAGTTCCACATGTCCCCCCCCTCACAATTTACAATCATTCCTGACCTGCTGAACATTTCCTGTTTTTATTCACCGCGTTTCTCACTCCCTCTAAATTGGCAGCTACTCTTTACCAATTGGACAGTGACATTATAAATAGGACCTGGGTAAATTTGAGTTGCTCTGGGAAACCCTTGAAGACTCAATAAAGCTATTGCAGACACTCAATCTCTCCAGCAATTGGTAGAAAATACACAAAAACTGTACTTTGTGATACACGCCACTTATATGTTTTTTTTTTAACCTGGGGGAGACTTGCTAAGTTAAAACATAACTGCAAAATATATCCTGAGCTGCACCAAACTTTTGATACCAAGTAAACACAAGAGGTTTGTTTGCACAAGAACAACATGAGTCAAATTTCCTTCCTTTCCTGTGGTTTAAACACTTTGCTCTTGAAAAAACAAAGTAAAATTACTTCATTGGTAGAGAGACCTGCAACTCTACCATGCAACACATCAAGACTTAAAGTAACTTTGTAAATTAGAAGATAAAAGCAGCTCTGAAGAGTCATCCAGACTCGAAATGTTGGCTCTATTCTCTCTCCACAGATGCTGTCAGACCTGCTGAGATTTTCCAGCATTTTCTGCTTTTGTTTGTAAATCAGAATTGCATTTTTAAAGTTTACTTAGTGTCACAAGTAGGCTTCCATTAACATTGCATTGAAGTTACTATGAAAATCTTCCAGTCGCCACACTCCGGCACCTGTTCGGGTACACTGAGGGGAGAATTTAGCACGGCCAATGCATCATACTCAGCAT